>NW_015634013.1:342421-374907 GCF_001515625.1 Sinocyclocheilus rhinocerous | reverse complement strand
AGGCAATAGGAAGTCTAGTAGGTTAGACTAGTGCGCGTTCTTTCACTGCATGATTCAGTTTCTTAAAATGCATTTAGAATGATCACAAAATTCAAGATATGGGGGCAGAAATGTATATATTTATATCATTTCATATAGTTAATCAGTATCACACGAAGACTGACGTTTTTTCCACCAAAAATCAGCATGATTGCAAATGTGATATTGATATTATACAGCAGTTAAATAAACAAGAATTTAATATTAAGACACTTACGTTTTAGACACAATATTGACTGTTTTTGCTCTATTTTGCAATGAAATATAATTCCAATTTGCGTCTCTGAGCAACATGACTCTTTGTTCCTGAATGAATCAATCGTTTAAATTATTTGGTTCAGTCACAATGACTCCCTTATTAACAGTATTAAACATTATGAATATTTAAAGTATCTTTTCATTAAAAAAAAAAAAATTCAAATATCAGTATTATTTTTTTAGTATTAGTTTTATGTTTAAAATATCAAAACAGTATTAATGCATTTGTAACTGCAGGTTAAATGCATTTGTCACGAATCCGGTCCGTGGGCTTCAGGCCGATTGCCACTAGAGGTCATTCTACCATTACATTGACTCTCACACTACACAGACTGTTACATGTCACTCCGGACTACAGTTCCCATCATCCATTGCACTTACACAGCTGAATTCACTGATCACACAGCCGTCACATTTCACACGCTCACCTGAGAGCCATTACACACACTATTTAACACTCTCTCAGTTCCTGTTCAGATCGCCGTGTATTGTTCTGCATTTTCCACTCACCTAGTGTTAGCTGCATTACCGAGCCTAGTGTCTTGTTTTCTTTGTCTTGCCTTGTCTGTTTCCCCGTGTTCTGATCACTGCCTGTTTACCTGGATTATCTCTCGAGTCTCGCCCTATTGGATACTGTTTGCCCCTGCCTGGACCTTTGCCTTGTACCTTGATTATTCCCCTTGCCTTGCCATCATTATACCTGTTTGCCATTGTCTGACCTATGCCTGTTTTTGACCACGTCTCAATTAATAAAGCCTTGCAGATGGATCCACGCGCTTCCTGTGTTCCGTCCGTTACAATTATCAGTGTTGAAAATAGTTTTTGCTGGCTATTATTTATGTATGTACAAACTATGATACATTTTTCAGGATCTTTTGATCCTAAAAGAAAAGCGTTTATTTGAAATAGAAATTGTTTGTAAGATTATACATGCCTTTACTGTCACTTTTGATTCATTTAATGCATTCTCACAGAATAAAAGTATTAATTTCTTACATACACTTTATCTTTATCTTATTTTTAATCTGTTAATTTTTCCCATATAATGAAATTAAATGGGGTCCAATGGGTTTGTTTTGGACCCCATTGACTTTCACTGTGAAAAAAAAAAAAGATTAAGACAGTCAGTCATATGGGTTTGTAACCACATAAGGGTTTTTTGGTTGAACTGTCACTTTCAGAATTATATCATAATGACACCCTGATGTATGATTATTTGTGTATATGCGTGAATGTGACAAAACGTACACCGTGTTGACAAACGCTCTCTAAACGAACATTTAGTATGCACGCCCTCGGGGCCTCGCAATTACAAATTCACCCTTAAGGTCATGTTTCCATGGTAACAGTTCGCCCCTCGGTGTGACAACTTCCCCTCCCACCCACGAGAGTCTAAAACGCGAGTGAACTGACTCTGGATCAGCGGTTACGGGCAGGCTATAAGTAAAACTCTCCGTTTCTTGGCTCTTGACGTGTGGCCGTGACACATGCCTGACGTGAGGCATGTTGCACATTGGCAGCTTGTGTTAAATAGGCTGTAAAAAGTGTTGCTGGTGGCCGAACTGTATTTTTGTGATTGTGAGTGTGGGTTTGTGTGTTTGAGACAGTCCTTCTGCCTTGGGCTCTCAAGTCTTTATCTGTCCTACTTTTCACTCTTGTTCACTCGCAGGTGTGAGAGTGTGTTTGTGCGCTAAAGAGAGCTTACCGAGCAAACTATTACGGTTTTGCAATCAAAAATCCAATTTGCTTTTTTGGACAATCCAATCGCAGAGCGCTTTATTGTCTTTGTTTGGCACGCGGCACAATTAGATGAACTTTTTTAAGTGTATCACACCAGCGTCTGCACAACATAAAACATTCATATACCCACACTAACATGAAGAGAGAGCTGTGATCCTCATTAAAACATATGTCTCAGGAGTGATCACTTTACCCAGGGTTCACCTGACACCCTTTAGGATGTGAGCTGGTGTTATATGGTTGGATGCTCCTCATTAAATTTGGCTCTTTGGGAAGTATAAACAACAATGCATTACATGCTTGTGACTAACATGAGCCGGTTTGCTTTGGTGCAACACGTGACTCTCTCTTTCTTTCTCTCTCTCTCTATAGATGTTTATCATTGACTAAACACAGGCCAGACACACAATGCCTGCTAAAAATACTCTGACAGCTGTTAGAGTGGAGCCGAGCACAGCCAGTGCTGCATCCACCAGTGACTGAGTGATTTTAGCTGGGAAATCAGTCAGTGTTCAGCCCGTCTTTTAGCAGACCATCAGAGCAGGTAGCTGTGCTTTTTATCAAAACACACGCACATGTGTGCCTAGATGGAACCAGGAGGAAATTTTTTTTATTTTCACGATATTGCAGTTTTATGCATTGGGAGTGAAAGCCAAATATGACCAAATACAATAATGTACATGTTTCATGTATGAAAATTTACCATAGTAAGCAGTTTAACTGCAGTATCTGTAATTAAACTATAGTAAACTTAAGTAAAAAATAAATAAATAATAATAATAAGTATGGTTACTTGCAAAAAAAAAAAAGATTTAGAGAGTATAATATGTAAATATAGAATAAAGTATTTTTTGTGATTATTTTTTATTTGAAATAAAAATAAAGTATTTATAAATACATATTTCAATGCTTAGAAAATATATTAGAAAATTATTTATTATTATTATTATTATCATTATTATGTTTTATTACTACATTTTACTATATAATATTTTATTTGGTTGTTTAATATTTAAAGAAGCTTAACTTATTTTAAAAAATATATATTCACACTAAATACAGATTTAGTGTGAAATCTACAACATTTCCACAAACATATATGAACATACAAAACAAAAATATATAAATAATACTATTCAGAAAAAAATATTTGTTAAACTGTTTTTATTAAAAAATACTATATCTTTAAATTTAACTGATTTTAAGTAATATACTACTTAAAATTTGAAAAATAAAAATATACAAATAATACTATTTAGAAATTTTTAGAATATTTTTTTTTATTCTATATTTAAATGTACATAATTAAATAATAAAAAACAAACAAAGTCGGCACACCATAGGCTCCAAAAATGCACAAAAATGTAACTTCACATATTTTTTGCATAAATTCCATTTTTGTGCATTTTTGGAGCCTGTTGTGCCAACTTTTGTTTGTTTTTTAATTATTTTCTCTGTCTAGCATCCAATTTTGGGTTGATGTGCATGCTTTGGTTCTGTCTTTGCATAATTAAATAATACAAATTTTATGTGAAATTACAATATTTCCACATAAAATATATGAATATACAGTATAAAAACAAAAATATGCACAAAATACTACTTAGAAATCAATAGTTTTTGTTCAAATATTTTTATTAAAAAATGTAATTTAAAAACTAAAATTAAAGAATATATTTAATACAGATTTCAGTGTGAAATCATTTTCATGAATAAATAAATAACACTAATAAAACCATGGTAGCTTTTCATAAAGATGACCATATCGAATGCGATTACAGCACTATACAGATGCATTACTGATTTCCACATCTCACTGCAAGCACATGCACTTTTTATAGCACAGACAAAACACTGGTCAGGTGTTTGTTTGCATGTCATGTTTATGGTTTGGATGTTACAGTATGCTGTGAAAACCAAATAAAACACCTTTGTCACTATTCAAGTCATATAAAGCTCTAGGTGAAAGCATGCGAGTTGCTGCTGTACTCGTGTGAGCATCAAGCCATTTCCGCTCATGAGTGTGATCACGTTCTATAGGCTATGTGTGTTTCTCTTCATGCATGTGGAATGTCTTCAGGTGCATCAAACCCCCTCACGTCAAGCACGTTAGCAAAGGCCAGTCTCACGTAACAGTGTTTTGCGGTTTAGTTTGGAGCGTTTGAGAAACGTTGCAGTAATGCTCGCTATAGGTTAGCATTCAACACCCGATACTGCTCAGTAACACAGTGGTGTTCGTTAGAGGATCACGTGACGCTCGTGGTTGAATCTGATACGTTTCTGCTGTTTGAGCTCAGGTTAAAGATGCTCTTGTGTGTGTAATATCTACACACACAAGAGAACCCGGATTTATATATTTTCTCACACACACACACACACACACAAAAGGGTCAAAAAGTCCACTGTATTTTTTTTGTATCAATGAGATTATATTATGTTATATTATATTATATGAATTATATTATATTATATTATATTATATTATGAATTAAAAAAAAAATCTATATTTTCTACTTTCAATTTTAGTCATTTTGATTTTGTTGTTTTTGTCATTTTTATTAAGTTTCATTGTTTCTAAATGTAATTTCTTTCATTAATTTTTGTTCAGTTTTAGTTATTTTAGTACATCAAGTTGAATGCAAATGAGAAATGTTGCCTTGTTAACTAACTGAATTTTCAGTCAGCATTTATTTAGTTAGGTAGTTATATATATAAAAAAATTGTAGAGTAAGTGAGTAAAATTTGTAAAAATGACAAACTAAAACTGAAATAAAAATAAATGAAAGCTAAATAGAAATATTTAAAAAAACAACAAGCAAAAAATATGCCAACATAAAGAAGACACACTAAACATGGCAAAAGCACAAAATAAAATACAAAGTTTTTAAAGCTTTTTAAATAAGTTTTTTTATATTTTATTTCAGTGAACAGTTACTTGATTTCAAGTGACAAAAATGTTTTTATGGTTTTAGTTTTAGTTCACTATAATAACCCTGTGATGTGCAATATGTGTAATTTTCTTTGAGAAAGGAACTATGGGCCGTAGGAGAACATCTCAACTCTGCTCCTCTACAAAACTCATCTTTCTTTCTCTCTGTCTCATAAACCCTTATTAGAGAGAGTGCGTAGGCATTGGCTTTCTCTAGAAAAAATACAACTGGGTGTCTGCTGTCTGAATGAAAGAATGTGCATTGTTCCCCCTTTATCACAGAGCGTCTCTCTCTCTCTCTCTCTCTCTCTCTCTCTCTCTTTCGTGATGGAAGGTGGGGATTAGCAGGAAAACGCTGTTGCCAGGGTAACTGAAGGCACCGGAGGGAGTGGTCTCCACATTTGTTAAAGTGGACCTGGGAGAAAGTTTAGTACCAGCATGTGTGTGAGCGCATATAAACGGCTGCGGCTCTTCTAAATCCCACGGCTGTCTCGGGTAAGATAAAGGCCGATGGGAGAGTTTGTGTTTGCGTCTTTCCTGCCACGCTGCAGCCGGCACAGAGCTCTGATTAAAGGCTCTGTTTGACTGGTTAGGAGAGGCCGGGGACACTCGACTACAGGGTTCATCTGCGGTTTTTAATTGGATGCTGCCACAAATATGTAACAGTTTGGTGTTTTTCCTCTTGACACTCATTGCATACATCGAGACATTAAAATGTCAAAAGTTGTCAATGTGAAAACAACTTCCCAAGCAAAAAAATATGCTAATGTAACTAAGACTTAGCTTAAAAGTGTATAATATATAAAGTGTAAAAGTTTGTGTGTGATTTATAAACAAAATATAATTTTTTTATAATTAAAAATTAATAAATTTATTAATTTAAGATTATTTAAAATTAATTTATAATTATAAAATTATTTAAAATAGGTATTATGAAAGAAAAAAAATTAAATTTAAAAACATTATATACTGTGTTGTTTTGTTGATTAAAACAAACTAAAAATAATTTATTCATTGAAATAAATTGAAAATTTTATTTAAAAAATGAATGAATGAATGAATGAAAATTAGAAATGTTGCCTTGGCAACATAAATAAACAAAAAAACTTGGCAAAAAAGTAAACTAAAATAAAGAAAATAAATATCAAAATATTAATACATACTTTTCATTATTAATATTTATGTACTTTACTTTTATTATTACATTTATCTTTGTATTTAAAAAATGTTTTTATTATTTATTTTGTCATTCGACAAAACACTTATTCGTTAATAAGTGATAATAAATAAAAGCTTTAAGCTTAAATTATATAAAATATATAAACAGCATATATATATATATATATATATATATAGCATATAAACAATACCAACTATAACACTGATTATTATATTACATAATATTCATTTGTTGTGCTGTTTTCCTCTTAAAACTAAAGCCATTTTAGCTATTAATATTAATGTTTGTTCCACCACAAATATTCGAAAAATATAGAAAGGTTCCAACTAACCCCAGTTTCCCTTTTCTTATCTCTTTCTCTTCAAAGCAAGTGCAAATGAGACATATATATATATATATATATATAAATGGTACACAATATTAAAACTAAAATTAAAAGAAAAAAGAAAATTAAAAAAGCTAATCCCAAATAATAAAAAATACCATAAATAATAGTAAAATTCCACCACAGAAATTCAATAAAGAATGATACTGTTCCAACCAACCTGAGTCTCCCTTTTCTCATCTCACTCGCTCTCTCCCAATCTAGCGCAAAGGTAGAGCCTTTCAGTGGCTCCTTTTGTGGTGAGTTATGCTCAGCAGATCGGACTGTAATTGCCCGGTGAAGAGTGAAGTTTGGGAGATGCATCATCCAGCGCTTGGCCTGAATATATGAACGCTGAGAGCATCACCATAAACAATAGGGCTATTATGATGATGATGATAGATCACACACAGAGCAGCGCCGTCTGCTAAATAAACCGTGCTTGTAATGCTTTAGCATACACATACACACACACACACACACACACACAAATGCAAAACACGCTCACAACTGCTGACAAGTGTGTCTGCTCGATATCTAACGCAACCTGGGGTTTTAGAAAAGAAGGAACCCAAAAATCTGGTGAACAGAATGTGCTTACGGGATCAAAACTAGACCTTTTTTTCCCCTTCATTTTTCATGTTTTTACCTTAAATATTATGTAATATTAAGCTGTTTTTGCACTGATGCCAAACCTACTGTTCATCTGTTATGAATAAAACTTTTGGTTTGCATCCAAGTTCCACATAAAGAGAAAATCTAATTGGATCAAAGTACCTTACATTTTTAACCATTTAATTTACTGCATTATTCAATATATAAACCATTGTTTTGTTTGTTTTTTCCTGCAAAAACCACTCACATAGTGATAGAAAATGAGTCATGGTCACATTGTTTCATTGGCTCTCGACAAGTCTAAAGCTTCACTTATATACAGTATCCTGACATTCACCAGAGTGATTGACGTGATGGAAAAAGCTCATCACGAAGGCTGTTTCACAATCATTACAAATGATTTTCACTCACAAGTGGAGAGTCAGCACTGTTGAAAAGCTCATAATGAAACGACTGCAGTAGATTCAGATCAGCCGCGTCTCGCTCACCTTTAGAAACACTGAGAAGATGGAGCTCAAGGATCAACATAAGAACACTGATTATTATATTACATAATATTCATTTGTTGTGCTGTTTTCCTCTTAAAACTAAAGCTTAGTTAGCTATTAATATTAATGTTTGTTCCACCACAAATATTCGAAAAATATAGAAAGGTTCCAACTAACCCCAGTTTCCCTTTTCTTATCTCTTTCTCTTCAAAGCAAGTGCAAATGAGACATATATATATATATATATATATATATATATAAATGGTACACAATATTAAAACTAAAATTAAAAGAAAAAAGAAAATTAAAAAAGCTAATCCCAAATAATAAAAAATACCATAAATAATAGTAAAATTCCACCACAGAAATTCAATAAAGAATGATACTGTTCCAACCAACCTGAGTCTCCCTTTTCTCATCTCACTCGCTCTCTCCCAATCTAGCGCAAAGGTAGAGCCTTTCAGTGGCTCCTTTTGTGGTGAGTTATGCTCAGCAGATCGGACTGTAATTGCCCGGTGAAGAGTGAAGTTTGGGAGATGCATCATCCAGCGCTTGGCCTGAATATATGAACGCTGAGAGCATCACCATAAACAATAGGGCTATTATGATGATGATGATAGATCACACACAGAGCAGCGCCGTCTGCTAAATAAACCGTGCTTGTAATGCTTTAGCATACACATACACACACACACACACACACACACAAATGCAAAACACGCTCACAACTGCTGACAAGTGTGTCTGCTCGATATCTAACGCAACCTGGGGTTTTAGAAAAGAAGGAACCCAAAAATCTGGTGAACAGAATGTGCTTACGGGATCAAAACTAGACCTTTTTTTCCCCTTCATTTTTCATGTTTTTACCTTAAATATTATGTAATATTAAGCTGTTTTTGCACTGATGCCAAACCTACTGTTCATCTGTTATGAATAAAACTTTTGGTTTGCATCCAAGTTCCACATAAAGAGAAAATCTAATTGGATCAAAGTACCTTACATTTTTAACCATTTAATTTACTGCATTATTCAATATATAAACCATTGTTTTGTTTGTTTTTTCCTGCAAAAACCACTCACATAGTGATAGAAAATGAGTCATGGTCACATTGTTTCATTGGCTCTCGACAAGTCTAAAGCTTCACTTATATACAGTATCCTGACATTCACCAGAGTGATTGACGTGATGGAAAAAGCTCATCACGAAGGCTGTTTCACAATCATTACAAATGATTTTCACTCACAAGTGGAGAGTCAGCACTGTTGAAAAGCTCATAATGAAACGACTGCAGTAGATTCAGATCAGCCGCGTCTCGCTCACCTTTAGAAACACTGAGAAGATGGAGCTCAAGGATCAACATAAGTAATGTGAGTTTGCTGGAAGAGCTCCGTGCAGCATTGATTTGAACACTTTTCAAGGCCAGGTCCTGCCCAGACCTGGAAAATCAGTATTTTCAGAGGCACTTGTAGAAGGAGCAGTGCTGTAAAATATCATATAGGAAGTGCAGATGGAAAGTGAGAGAGTGAGCACTAGCTGACAGAGAGATTCACAACCTTCAGTTTAGAGATGGTCAAAGATGGGGTCTGACAGGGAGGAAAAAAAGTTTGTTGAGGTTTGCTTTACTTTTCCATGAATTAAAAAAAAAAAAGCCAAATGCATAAAAAATGAAAATAAAATAAATGTAAAATAAAACTGTACTTTTCCTTTTTCATTTTTTTTAAGTAAATATAAATTTAAAAGGTAAAAGTATTTTTTTATATATATTTTTAAAAGTTGCATAATCTTAAGTGGGCATTTTATTTTGCATAAGTGCACAAAAACGCATTTTCATTAAAACAGTTTTTGCTTTCGTTATTCCAAATGCATAAAAATGCATAAAAAAGTGTAAAGATTTTTTTTACAAATTAAAAAATGTAAATGCAAGTATTTTCTTTAATTTTATGCTAAATGCATAATGTTAAAAAAGCATAAAAATGCCAAATTCATAAAAAGTAAATAAATGCAAAAAATAATATAAAATGTCAAAATTTCTGCTAAATGCATAAACTTATAAAAGGGGAAATGTGGAAAAAAGAGTGCACTCTACCCAAATGGACCTAATAATAATTTTACATAAAATATTACAATATTGCCAGGGGCAGGGGACATTAATGTTTTCAATTAAAGATTAAGGGGGCACATGACATGACATAAATAAATTAATAAATTAATTAAATAATTAAATTAATTAATCCTTTAAAATAATTACTGCAATACTATATTTCATTAAAAGATGAATGAATGAATGAATGAATGAATGAATAATTGTGCATCTTGATTTAATGGTGACATTAATCACTATTGTCACTATAAACTTGCTGCATTGGCGGGAAAATAAATAAATCATTATTTGTTTGTTCACACACACGCACGCACACACACAAATTGCATGGGTTTGAAATGACAGCAGTTGATGAGCATCCTAAAGGATCATTTTTATTTAAGGTGATCTATCCCTTTAAGTTTGAAGAATGCTACACTCTAGTTGTATTGTGTGGCCTCGGGGTGTGGAGAGATGGCAGCGAAACAGAGAGAGAGAGAGGGATAGAGAGAGTGAGTGAGAGGGGGATGGAGTGAATGTAATACAGAAGAATTTAAGTGGTTTAGTAATGACTGAGGTCTGAAAAGCGATCGGACCCCGTCCAGAAAGCCCCCCAGGGATGTTTTCCACTCCCGGGTGAGGATTAACATCTCCGGGCATCCTTCCAGAATCCCTCCCCCCTCTTCACACGTTTTTCTGTCAGAGTCTTGGTGTGTCCAAACTGAAAGAATGAGAAATGTCATATCCCAGTGGTACACTCATCTGAGCCCCTCTCCACCTCGCTCTTCAGACGCACGCAGGAAAAAAAAAGAGATGCAAGCTAAAGGTCACACACTCCTTCAGAGTTGCACTCAGAGTTGCACGCTCTCCTCTCCTGAACACATCAACTGTCTGCTCACTTTTGAAAGCTCATCTTGAGTGTGCGTGCCGCCGTGGCCGTTTGCTGCATTCAAATGAGAGGTGTTTTGGGCTGAGATTCAGTCCCGCTCAGCTGTATTCCATTCACGTATGAGTGCGTTCTTGCCTTCGGCTGCTTACCTGCGACGCGCGCCACGAATAAATGGACCTGTACGTCGGTTTCAACATGCTCAAATTTGACATGCCACTCTTTCCAGAACAACCGAAGCCAATTTTCCCTGCTGTTAGTGACTAATAGAGCATGTAAATAGAGCTTTCCACACTTCATATTGTTTTGACTGTTCAGAAATAACATTTCAGGTCAAAACATTGATGTATCTGGTGTGACATTCCAGATAACAAAAGTACAAAAGTAAATATGTAAACATTTTTTGTTAAATGTATATTTTTTGCATCAAGTAATGCATATTGTAAAAAAGTAAATATATAAATGCAAAAATGTGCGATCTGGTGCAATATTCCAGATTAAAAAAAAACATGACTATTTACATTAAAATATAAAGCAAAAGTAGATAAATATTTTTAAATATATTGTAATATGTATATATATTGTAATTAAATAACAATTTGTCATTTGTAATCTTTTTTTGCATAAAATAATGCATAATGTAAAAAGTAAATATATAAATGCAAACATTTTATTTATGCTAAATGCATAAAAATATAGTGTAAATTTTACTTTCATGTCAAATGCATAATGTAAATATGTAAGTGCAATAAGTGCAAAAAAGTCAATATTCAGTACATTTTTGATAAATGCCTAAACGAGTTATAAAACAGGAAATATGTTTGAAAAAATACATTTTTCCCATTTTTAAGCCAAATTCATAACATGGATATTTATTTACAAATTAATTTATGTACATTTTTATGGTTACATTTTTATTAAAAAAAAATATATAAATAAATGCAAAAAAAAAAAAGTTATTTTTTTCATTTTATGCTAAATAAAAAATATAGTGTCAATTTTACTATGCCAAAACCATAATATGTAAAAAAAATATATATATTTTTTTAAATGTGCAAAAAGGTGAAAACAAATTATATTTCTATTTTTGCTGAAGGCATAACAAATTATAAAAGAAAATATGTATAAAAAGACTTTTCCCCCATTTGTATCCGAAAAATAAATGTACGTCTGTTTCAACATGCTCGAATCTGACACGCCACGCTTTCGAGAACAACCAAAGCCAATTTTCCCTGCTGTTAGTGACTAATAGAGCCTGTAAAGGAGCTTTCCACACTTCATATTGTTTTGACTGTTCAAAAATGCAACATTTCAGAACAAAACACTGATGTATCTGGAGCAGCATTCCAGATAAAGATTAATACCCATGACGCATCTGTCGTTTATCTGCATGTGTACATTTCAGAAGACGTCGTGTCTGGTTCCGGAGAGAAACGAGGGCTATAAATCTTTAATCTAATTTCAGTGAGATACATTAATCTGGCTGTCTTAAGGACCTGCGTCAGAAAAAAAGCGCTGAGTCATGCCAAATGGTGCCCACCGATGTATTCATCACTTCCTGTGCCACATTATTAAAAGTCATCAAACGATGGGCTGGCCCATTTCCGCTCCGCTCCTCCTGTCCTTTAGAACTCATTACTCACATCTTTGCATACAGCAACGGGCTGTTTACTTGTTGTCAGCACTTTGGCGTGGAGCAGCGTGTGTGTGTGTGTGGTCATACTTCCAAGACATTAGTCAATATTTTATAAATTGACAATTTTTAATTCTGCTGTTTTGATGTTAATTTACAGTTTTTAAAAATGATACAAAACAGCATCACAGGACTTCTGTGAAAGAACTGAAGACTGAAGGTGGCTGGAGAGGAGTCTGCTTCACATCTGCTCCACACAGTCCATAAAGTCCTCTTTAATGTTTAAGCTTTGACAGAGAGATTAAGGGCCTGCCACGGCCCAAGCTCAGGGAGGGTGTGTTTGTCCGCAGTGGGAGCGCACCTGCGCTGGGACATGGGTTTGGGGTACAGTCTGGATTTTGACTTTTGAGGACTTTATGGATGGGCGACGCACGCTTACTTGTATCATCACTTCTGGCTGCTCTGAGCCTGGAGATCTTATTTATTGGTTACAGGGTGGAACAGAACAACTGCTGCAATCATTCACTCTCTCTGTGTGTGTGTGTGTGTGTGTCCACGTTTGCAGATGTTTCTTAGAGTAGATTTGCCATGATGTATCTGTAGCCACGTGCATTGTGTTTGTAGCCGTGTGAGGGTGTGTGTGGATGTGTGTGTGTGTGTGTGTGTGTGTGTTTTTATCGAGCGGGTCTATATCTGTGATCGCTACGCTGTGACCGTGATCATAAATACTGATCAAGAGTAGTGTCATCATCTACCTGTCTCAAAAGACTCTCTCTCTCTTTTTCTCTTCTCTCCTCATTTCCATCTCAGTCATATGATTTACAGAGATGGCTGGCTGTATTACATATTTCACTTCCCTTATTTTCACCTCATAAAACTCCAAACAGTGGAACAGCAGGGACAAACATGCACGTACACGCTCATGAAAGACCAGGCGGCGGCACTGCAGGCGTCAAGTCATTAGGATTATTAATATAAAGAAGTGGTACTGTGTTGAACCAACCGCCTTCAAAACAAGAGCAATTCTTCCATTGGCTAGATGGTTCTTAGGGGAATAAAAAAAAAAATTAAATTAAATTTGATGCTACATTATGTTTTTCAGATTAAATACTGGTTTTTGGTATCATCTATTAACAAAGGAAAGATAAAGCCTCCCTAGGTTCCTTAACGCAACAGTGTATATATTGTTATCTAAAGAACTATGGAGCGATATTCTCCCATGGCATCATGGGAACTGAAAAACAAAAGGATTTAGCCTTTTATGAACTGAAAAGGTTCTCAAGTTTTAAATACAGAATCATGAGAACAAAGTTTCTCCTGTGGCATCATGGGTAATGGAAAATGTTCTCACTTTGTAGTTTTGGAATCTTGGGATCCAAACAGGTCTGCTATGACATCTTGGGTACTATAAAGGCTTGCTGTAAATCATAGACTCTAAAATGGTTGAACAATAATATCATAACTAAAAAAAGTTTGTTTATGGCATTATTAAAACTAAAAAAATTTGTCAACCTTTTGACTCCACAGTCCCCAATAACATTCAAATATCCCATTACTTTTCCAGCGGTTTTAATCCTTATCCAGCTCATTTACTGGAAGTAAGGATAAGACATTTAAAAAATATTTGTACTCACAATTTCTACTTGATAAAGTATTTTAGAGCTTGACGTAGCTATAAAGTCATTTATTGTACATATGAAAATGTTCCAAAACCATTTTAACATGTGATTGTACCATATGAAAGTGTTGTGGTTTTTCTGTAAGGGAATTGGCATAACTAAAATATTATTGTATATTAATTCTAAAAAAAAAAAATCATGGACTTTTACCATTTTATAAACGTACATGACTTTCCCAGGTCTAGAAATCGCACTTTCAAAATCAGGCTTCCTCATATACCCAGTTTTTTCTCAAGCATTATGGGAACTAAAGTCCTGCTTTGCAGTACACTAAAATATATGATGGATAATTCAAGGCAACTCATCAAAACTATTTTGATATTTTAATTTATATGAGATTAAACTACATTTTAAGACAATGTAATGCAATTTAAATGAACTAGAAATAAGTTGATATGACCAATTTGATTCTAATTAAAAAAGTAAAGCAGCAACTGAACTTAAAGCTGCAGTCCGTAACTTTTTATGGTTAAAAATGATCCGAAATCAATATTTGAGCAAGTACATAACCAGCCAGTGTTCAAAACTATCGCCTTAACTATCGCCATACTTTAGCCCGATTCTCAACGGTTAGCTTATAATAATGTTTTCTAATGTTAGTGGTACGGGTAGGTTCGCTGGAAATTCGAGTATGCCGCTGCGTCATTACCTCACTTCTGTAAACATAAAGAAGTTGTGGCTACTAGGCTATCGCATGTGAGGATCCTGCAGGTGGCTGATCGTTTATAGCCTTTTCTCACAGCAGCTGGAATAATTAAATGTATCAATTTGATGGCGGATTGTAATCCAGAAAGGATTATGTGTTTATGAAACACGTGAATGAAATTAAATTATATTCCAGTTTTAAATGTGCTTCTGATTAGCCTGAGATTAAACACGATTTGTATTTTAAAGACAACCAGTTCGAAGGGAGCATAATTTGCTTTTTGGGTTAAAATAATTTCTTAATATGAAATTTGAATGGTATGACAATTAGAGATTAGACTGTCCAGAAATTGAAATCTACATGCTAATACACACTATACTCATAGTCACGCAATGCTGATGTTGTTAACATTAATAATTTGAGAATAAAGTATAACAATAATAATAATTTGCATGGTTTGATGTGATATGAGCTAACCGATCTTTAGATTAAATCACCATTGGTAGCGTGATTTATGGTAATGCTTTTTTCCTCAGTTGGTCAGAACAAACGTGGCAGACTCGTTACTTACTTGTTCAGATGACAATATCCAGTGAAAATTCTTATTTGGGTCATATATTCCAAGACGTAGGCTAGAATCTGTGATTGCGAAGTACAGTAAATATCCACACCGGTGCGGTGACTGACTGTCACACAAACTCCTCAAAACATTAGATTCATCCGTGCTGGAGCCGTGCCGGCTCACAACCCACGCAAGGAAGATAATTCTGCGCACAGCTGCAATTGCAGGTTTTCAAACAGAGATGGCGACAAAGAGGCAAAACTTACGGACTGCAGCTTTAAGTTTTACATTTTAAGTAGGTCAATTATTTTTACAGTAGCATTCTTAGTTTTACAGAACTAAGAAAGTTTTCTTATTCTATCAGACTTTAAAACCCTTTCTGGCATCTATATTTTTCAGAGTGTCTAGAAACACACAGCCAACCACAAATTATACCTTCTGCCAGTCTCTGCCTCTCTATCACTCCTTTCTGCTCTTTTTCCCTTCCTTTCATTTCAGGTGATATTTGCCTTGGCCCTCTCTGTCATGTAACAGTAACAACTTGAAATTAGACTCGAATGAAGATTTAGCTCTCTCAGAGAACCGTAAATCCAGTCTAAGCTTTCCAGGAGGAACAGCGAGTGAAGAGTGACAGTGTTGAAATATCCATTCATGCTCTCTGCTCATCCTTTTCTATGCCTCATCTCCAGAAAAGGATGAGAAGAGTGCACGACATTTAAATAAGTCATCCGGTGCTGATCACCGCGACCGCTCTAAATCCATTATAAAACCATTACATCAACCTCTCCCGATGACACACACGCCCATGACTTCATTTTTTCTCACTTCTTTTGACACCTCTGCCACCATTTTGCACACACTTACAATCGTCATACTGTTATCTAGTTAGACGAAGGCCAATTTAAACTTTTCACTTTATTTCAGGCCTCTGAAGTTGGTCTGCTACAGGTGACTGCAAATAGAGAGAAATCTGAAACTTTTATATCCCTTGTATCAACTCCCTCAGAGTGCAGATGTTAAACACGCTCAGCTAATTAGTAAATTAGGTAATCACGAACACGGCCAATTAGGGAATACTGAGATAGATACAAGAGGGACCGGGTATGAATAATTCCTATTCTTAAATTGTTTTCAATAAGAACCTTTTATGATAAACTTGATACGCTAATTTATTTTGCTCTCTTAACTATGCATGTTTGTATTGTTTATCACATTTTTATTATTATTTGCATGAGAAAACAGAAAATGCTTTGAAAAATAAAATTATGCTTTGAAAATCGATCGTCCTGTTTACGATATGATACATTATATTCTTCTATAATTTATATAAAATGCAAGTAATTCTGCTCTTGTTTTATTTGGTCTAATTTTCCATATGAAATATCTAAAAATCCTTGAAATAAGTTAAATATTCCACTTAAAAATGCTTGTTTAGGAGAAAAACGTAAAAAAGGAGGAAAAAGTTATATTTATATATATCAAGTTGCACAGCCCACCAGTAATATTAACAACAATAAAAAACATTATATAACCAATTATAAACCATTATAAATCAATTTATAGCTATTATAAAACCAATATAAAACCTGATTTATAGTCATCAATTGTAAGTATAAAGATTTAATATTTTACACTTTTTAGTAATATATAAGCATAACATTTTATAAAAGTAATACATAAGCAAAATATTTAGATACAAATGCATTTTAAGAGTGTAGGGTGGTTATTAATGTCATTTGCAATGCTTCAAGGGATATAATGGCAACTGCAGAGTTTTTATTTGCCACAGATTTCTTATCGGTGGATAGTTCTTCACTGAAATTTGGCTATTCTAAACACAATTCTGTAAAAAATGAAGTTGAAATATTGCTGGCAGATGGCTTCAACAGAAGCATATACAACCGATTAAGAACCTCAGAGCACACAGTAGCTTTTTCTTGAAAGGTTTCCACAGTATCATTAAAATGTGTTTCTCTATGGGCAAAATAAATGGGATTTTTACTTCCGGAACCCAACAGTTGGGCTCTATTTGAAATAGATCCAGCATATTTAAATAAACAGGAACCAAAATTGTTCTCAAAGACACAACGCCAATATTGGGCAGCCAATTCTGGGAAAAGCCAATTCTTCTAATTAAAATTACAGCTATGGTTTTCATCTGTAGGTTCACACAGAAACTTGATTCTGCTTGTCATCCAAAGCACATTTTATTTTTTCTGCTGATTTCTAGGGACTGCAGCTCTTAGATTCCTCCTGTTTCTCACGGTCGCTTTCATGTCACCCTGCGTTTCAGTCTGCTGGTTTTTGATCTAAAAGCTGGAGTGCGTTTATGTGTGTGAGGGGTGCACAGCAACACTCTGAAAATGTATTTATCTTTGTGTAATGGTATTTCATTGATATTCACAGCCGGCTGTGGATCAATGATCCCTGGCAGACTTGCTATTATTTCATTTCTTGTATCTAAAAGGCGTATCGAGGATTCAGCTAAATTGTTTTGAGCCAGTTTTGGCTGAGTCGTTACAAAGGCGCTGTGTGGGATAAGGCACAGAAGTACAGATATCTACACACACACACACACATATCAGTATTCACACTATGGCACAAACCCTGAGCCAATCGCAGCAGTTATGATCTCTCCCTCAACCAGTAGGAAGCTACAACCATCCACTACCAGCCAATCAGAACAGACCAGGCATAAGAGTGTGGAACCCAGTCAAAACCTTTATTACACATGAATCGCATTTCTTGCTAACTGTAAATAAGCATATAAGACTGACAATATGAGCTCCAAAAGATGTAAAGAGGGGCAAAACAGGGCAAATTTTGTCAGTTAAAACTTGTAGTAACATTTAAAATAACATTTACATTTAGTCCTTTTGCAGACGCTTTTATCCAAAGCAACTTACAATTTCTAATTTATTATTATTATTATTATTATTATTTGAATTGAATATAATAATAACACTAAAGAGTATTATTATTATTAAATAAATAAATACACAATTTTAAAAAATGGTTTAATTTTTTTTAAACTCAAATTTTTAAGGATTATTCTCTTTAAATGAAAAATAAACAAATATATACAGTTATAATTGTTGCTTCGTCCCTGGGAGCCCAAAATCTTTAATGGGTTAAGCACTGTTAATGAGAGCATAATGTTGAAAATATAGATTGTTAGGTCAAATATGAAATAGACAGATTGCTTTTCCCCAGTGGTTGGATGAGCTCCCAATAAGAGCATCAAAGACAAGTACTGTTCCCTCAGACCACAGCAGTGACTCTCTCTCTCTCTCTCTCTATCCATTTGATAGACACCATAGAGACCAGCACAAAACTCAACCATCACTATTTAGTTCCCTACATTGTGAGCGCTGAGGGCAGCGAGCGAGCATAATGCATTAGCCGGCAAATAAAAAGCAGATTCAATTCAAGCGATGCGCGCACACATTGCTTCCCAATCCAGCATGTCGTTTATTATCAAGACTGATGCATCTGGGAATGAAGCGTAAAAACCAAAACAGAGATTTTCTCGGTGATAGCATCAAAGTTTCTAATTACGCAGTGGAGTATGCTGATGTTTACTACATACTTGCACACGCATAGTTTAATTACTGCACTCTCGTGAATGGCACTCTAAAAGTTTGCTGATTTATTCTTGTGAAAAAGTGCTGTTCCGTTAAAACAGAGCAGAGTGTGGGTGAATGTTTGCAAAAAAAAAAAAATCCTGAGGTTGATTCGTGCATGTGTGCGTATGATAATTAGCTTACAGGAGCGATCGTCCTGGCGGGAGACACTATCAAGGCCGGACAGACGGAGAGTTTGCTGAATGTCAGAGGGTGAGGAGAATGGCAGCGATGTTTAAAACATGAGGCCGCGACGGCAGTCCGCACTTTTCGTTTTCGCTCGCCGTTTCTCGGATTAAAGAGCACAACCTGTCTTCACATCTTTAGAAAGAGTTGCCCAATGGAAACACATCCTGTAATTCAAGGTTTCAATGCGGATTGACCACCTCTGCCGCCAGGCCAACCACGCACCCTCTCTTTTCGACTGGCAGTTCATTACTGCACATTTCCTGTAAGTGCAGGTGTGTATATTTGGCATCAGAGGTGTGTGTAAGCGGAGTGATTACGGCCTGTCGGGGGAACGACAGAAGCCGAGAGAGAACAGTCAATGGTAAATAGATTCTGTGTTTCCAATGATGTGTCACAGTGATATGTAACACTCTAAACACCACCCTCCTCCCTCTCTCTCTCTGTCGCTCTCCTATTACCGTCATTCTGTCCTCATCGACCTCAGCTGTCCATCTTCACTGGCTTACCTACACTGGAAGGACGACATTACAGTACAAGACACCCAAAACAGTTAACGAGAGCGTCACATTCAATGACCTAGATATCCACGGCTGCTACAAACATCTACTCACTCAGTAATTTCTCAATATACACAAAAACGGGATTAAATTTTAGCTTGATTTTTAGGTGACAGTGTCCAACAGATTGTACCGGTGCTAAATAAATTACACTGCCTGCTAGATTGGACTTAAATAAGCAATTCCAGAAGCAATCTGAAGCCTTCACACTTTTAAAACAATTTAAATAATACCTGACGTATCAAATGCTTCACTAACAGAATTTCTGGAGACACACTTGGTTGAATAATTAATTCAATAAATCTCTCAATGGCTGTTCCGATGCATCATTCTAAGGTAGCATGTGATTGGACAGTAAGGTCAATCTCACATCGGGAGGAACTATTTCTGTCAAAACTGAACATCAGGAATGTAATTATATCAAATGATTGCACTTTCTTTGACCATAAATATCTTAAAATGATACTTTCTTTGGCATTAATCCATACTACAACTTTAAACCTTAAAATTAAAATGGTTACAGCAAGTATTTGTTCAGCTTCAGAGGAAATAATGCATACGTGTGTTTGCATGTCAAAAAGGATGAAGGGTGTGTTTAAAGTACAGGACACTGAGCTGTAAAGTAACGAGACCTGTTAGTTTGCCAATAGAGCTTATGTTTCTCTGAACCCAGTCACCTGAGAAGTATTCCTGTGTGCGCTTTCCCACTTCTAAAATTATCTACAGGGAAGGATACAAAACATTCTTCTTTGAGTATGTTTTTTATGATTATTCAATAGGAATGATCCAGGTTCAATACAAGTACATTATCGCTGTTAATTAGTTAATTATTGCCACCGAAAACAATCCCTCATTTTGTAAAAACCAACTAAATCACTCTGCAGTAATGTACTTACAGTGGGCGTCTATGGGGCTGCACAGGTAAAAAGCTAGAAAACACACTATTTTAAGAGTACAACCACAACATGACACTTTATTTCTGTCAAGATCATGTAAAAACCTGGCAACCTTTCCATGACATGTGCAAGGATACTAGAAATAAGACTGTAAAACACCCACAGGAACTACATTAGTAAGGCAAAATCAGATGTTCATCTACCTAGAACAGTTGTGCCACAGTTAAAAGAACAATTTAGACACGTTAAAGCTCAAATAACACACTTTTAATGAAAGAATAAACATACAAATATCTAAACTCTAGGAATGCCTGATTAGACTTGCCTGGCATTAATGTAAATACAGTTTTTACAGATTCTAACATGGCAGATTCTCAAATTGGACCCAGAACATTGCTTTAAGGCAGACAAGAAAGTCTAAATTGGGAAATTTGGGGATTTATGCATTAGCACTGCTGACTTTTCAGTCTGAGAGCACTCCAATTTGAGCTGGAAAATTGATTGCGCCTTAAAGCAAAGAAAATGAACAACAGAAGAAAAATGGGGAAAATAATGCGACGGTAAGGAAAAGGGAGACAGGTGTGTCATAAGCTGTGTAATGGCCTATTCAAGTGTTTGTATCCCAACAATAAAATCAGTGTGTCCCCTAGTGTTCTGCCTGACTTGAAGCAGTTACCTGGCATCCTCCCACCGATTCACTCCATTTGAGTCCAAATCACAAAGACCAACAAACGGCCTCCCTGCCGGCCTGCTTCAGATTCACACTGACAGGACAAATCAAATGCAAGTGATCTGTTCAGAATGGACTCTACAGCATCTGCAAAGCGGAAGAACATAACTGCCTGATAACATAACACAATGAACGAAAAACACATCCTCCAAACAGACAAGCAACATTCAGCCTGATCCAGCTGTACATTCAAGAAAAGATCAAGTCAGCATTCAAAGGTCAGTTAAGACAATGCATGTTTTTAAATGGCACAAGTTAATAATAGGCTGCAAATATGCATGAAAGATTAACATTTAAAACCTGAACATTTAAGGCAAGTATCTCTATGACTGTATCTCAAACTCAACATTAAATTAATAACTCTTACTGCACTTTTTGTACTGGAGATGTTTTGACACAAAAATCACTTGTAAAAATAGTCTTAAAAGCATCAGCAAGAATGAGTTAAAAACAAACTAATCAGTATGTTTTACATTGACTGTCAAGTCACCATTATTTATATAGCGCTTTGCCACATACAATAACACCACAGACCTCCAGGAGTACTCAGAGACTGTCACTGCCTACATCACCAAGTGTATTGATGATGTAACAGTCACAAAGACCATCACTGTCCGGGCCAACCAGAAGCCGTGGCTAACAGGAGAGGTCTACGGACTCCTGAAGACGCGGAACGCTTATTTGTATATTTGTATAGTTGTATTTTATATTTAATCTGTATCTATCTGTATTTATGTTCTACTGTTAGTGTATCTGTATGCACCAAGGGTCTGAGAGTAACGCAATTTAAATTCTCTGTGTGTATGTGCTGTACATGTGGAAGAATTGACAATAAAGCAGACTTGACTTGACTTGACTTTTTACAATGCAGACTGTGTCAAAGCAGCTTTACAGTACTAAACAGGGAAATAGTGTCATGTTAACCATCAAAACACACGAAAGAATTCCATCACTGGAATAAATTCCTTTTTAAAGCATATTTAAATAGAAAAGATTTATTTTCAGTTGTAATAATAATAATCACAGTATTACTGTTTTTACTGTATTTTTGATCAAATAAATGCAGCCTTGGTAGCCATAAGAGTTTTCTTTCGAAGACACACACATACACACACACACAAATCTAAATTATTCCAAACTTCTGACACACTGTATTATACGTCTATCAACTGGAAAATATACAAATGCATTGTAAATAAATAAATAATGTATTTTACTGTAGGAACAGTGACAATGTTGGTAAAATTACTTGAATTATTATTGAGCAACCTTCTTTAACATCCTTGCACAGTGGTTTTAGTATTAGACAGCACCTCTCACATCATCTTCAGGAAAAGCAGAAATCTAATCATTTACAATCTATCATCCTACAAAGTTATTAAATTTGTTGGATTGCATGAGAAGATTTTATGAAAATGGGTCACAATAAACAGTGTAAAGGGAGTGAACTCAGAAACACACACACAGGTGCGGATACTGCAGGCTCATTGATTTTCAGTTTGTCTTTGTGTCTTTCTGCATGCTACGAGCATGTTGCGAGCTGTTAAAGGCTGCTTTCAGATCAACGTTAGCAGGTCATCTCTCCTGTACCTAGTGAGGCTTAATCAATGCACACTGACAAAAAGCCAACTCCAGACTGATGGCCATCTCTCCTGCTGTCTTTAAACACCATTCAGAGGATCTGTAATGAAGACACGTCCGTCTACCACAGGAGATCTCCATATGAAAGGCCAAATTTGTATTCACTTCCCTACTTCACTCTGTTTCTGCTATTTATGAGCCTCTTGTATGGTATTAGCAGGCTTTAGCAAAACACTCCAGCTCCCTTTTGAATTTCACCCAATTCATTATTATTTTCATCCTAAACACACGCTCACTCTCCTTCAATACAGAGGATCGAATCATCACATTCATTCAAGACTTGTCAAGGTGTCTTTGTGAATTTTTTTATTATTTTTTTAAAAGAATTACTCAGATTTGGGGTGTAAAAATACGAGAGAATGAGTGTGGGCGAGAATGAAACGAGAAAAAGCAAATGCTACGCAGATGAATGCATTAATTCAATTAGACCAGTGCAGACCAGAGCACTGCACAGGAAACACACACACACACACAGGGCAAAATAATCGGAAATAGCGAGAGTCCACAATCTTAATTGCACACAAATCAAATCAGTCATGACCTGGAAAAGATAATGGACGCGTGGAATGAGAGGAGGTGAGCTGTGGAAAAGGGAAGAATTCTGTGTTTGTGCTTCTGATTGACAGATTAATAAAATGAGGTTGATCTAGCAAATGTGGGGAATCAAGGCTGTGTGTGTGTATGTGTGTGTATTCAGCAACAGTGTGTATATTGCCTGGGACAGAACAATGATCTGAAAGTGAGCTTTTGATCAAAAGTTGTCATTTTATATAGCCAGATATATTCTTTATTCAATTTGTGCCGTGATTGAGCAAAAGCAAGAGATTAAGCAGAGTAAGTATGGTAAACCTAAATTGTGGTCCCAAAGGTATACAGTGTCAAATATGAACAGTCTCAAACAAGGTTAAAAACAACCTTGTTTTTGAATGAACAGCTAATTTTTAATCCTTTACCAGGGGTTCAAAATACAGTCGGCTAAAGCATCTAGCAAAAAAAAAAAATGTGGGAATCAGGAATGGACAGTGAAGTTATATAGGAATGGACAGTGAGTTATAGTGATCGCTAATCCCCTTTATCTGGATGGGAATTTGTCTAAATATAGACCTTATTCCAGCATCTCAATCCTGGATTCCATTCAACAGAACATTAATCATCAGGGGGGAAAAGTCTATACTTTTGAAGATTTACATTTCACTCACTCTCACAATTGCCGTCATTTCGAGCAGCCACTGAACAAGGGTGTATTTTGATTTTCACTGTTTTGATGTGTGCCAAGATGTGTGTGCGTGAGAGATTTAAAGTGCTTAAACCTCCCAATGCCAGCACCATTACTGCTACCACGGCTTTTTTTCCTAGACAGGCCAAGTAATTAAAAAACCCAAATGAAAAAAACACATACTTAATTGGAAAAGGAGGAGGAAGAAAGCCCTCTGTCCGTTTCATTCAACTGATTAAAAGGCAGCCGTCTGAGGAGTGCATGCTCCACTTTCAACAAATTTTTTATGGTGTTTGAACCATCACAGAGAGGGCAAATGTATCCAGAACGAAGACAGAGAGAGGAAGCAACTAAAAAAAGTGGAATAAAGAAGGGGTGAAGAAAAAAAAGGATGGTAGGAAAAGAGGAAGACATAGGACGAGAGTTAAGGAGAGAGACGCTAGTCCAATTAGCCTCTCGGTGTGGAGTAATAGCGCGAGTATGAAATGGATGGATGAATAGAGTTAGCGCCTCTACAGCAACACCACAGGGGTTATTCCACATGACAAAGAGCCTTTAATTACCTCATTCTAGGCTCTTTATTTCCCTGTGGCTGTGCCACTGTGTAAATCTTTCAGATACAGCTTTTCTCTCATGCTCCTATTTGGGCCATGAAACATGTCATGTACATCTGTGGATCAAAACACTCATTGTTTTCTTCTCTACAACCATTATATGAAATACTTATTACCTTGGTGGAATGTGGCAATCATAAACCAGACCAGACCTACGCAGAAAACTGTGGGCCCACAAAATAGAGGAGGTTTTTTTTGTGGCATAAATTGCACAAATGCACAACCTCAAACAGCAATTCCCGCCTAAAGGGTTTAAAGGTAACGTTAACCCCAAAATAGAACTTATTGTCTTCAAAAACCCATATGACTTTTGAAAAATGTCTTCTATTTGTTCATACAGTACAGTGTCAGTGGGGTTCAATGGGGTTGTTCAAAGTCATGAGGTTTCACAGATTTGCGTAAATTATGACAGAATTTCATGGTAAACAGTCCCTTTAATCAACCCAGCATAGGGCCAGTTGTGTCTTATGTGGACACACTTGAGTGGCCCGGGATCATCAATAATAAACCTGCATCAGTGCATTTCTCCGGGACAGTGCTCTTGCTTTGCAATACCTGGTAAAGGTGCTCTAATGAGGGTAACCCCACACCGCAATGCTCTTTCAGACACAATAATGAGTCCCTTTCACATGTTGTACCAAGCCCTGACCTTACTACAACCCTGTCGGCATGACCTCTCAAGGAAACAACCTTTTGCCCTGATTGCAGTGTTGAAAACCACACTAAAGCCTCTTCGGTCATGCACTATGAACTTAGTGAACTTAGTGAACTTCTCTTAGAAGAAATTAAGCCTATTGCTTAACCCACGGTGACCACAATGAATATCGAAGATTAATCCAGCAAATCCCTTTCCTGTGTGGCATATCCCGGGGAGGGGATACGTAGCCAGCGGGCGTTGAAGCCTCTGCCCTTAACTGACCCTGATGCAGGGTGACTTCCGAGAGTTTAATAGACTGTCTATGTACTCCATCAATCTCTTTACAACCTCTCGGTAGGACTCTTTATGTGCCTTCATAAGCCCACAGGAGAAGATGAAGCAGCGTGAGAGGACGAAAAAGGATTGGAGATTGGAGAATGAACTGAGAGAAGTGCATTTCAATGAAAAGAATGATGGGTATTGTAGAGGATCATGGGGGCATTTCATTTACAAGACATTCTCATTGTACCCAAGTGCTTTAAAGCTGATGCATTTACCCCTCTTCACCTTTCTCTCTCTCCCTCCCGCTCATATCTGCATGTCTTCAGCTCTGACAGCTGCTCACTTAATAGATCCCGTTTGACAGTGCATAAGCCAATTAAAATGCTGCTGATTTAATTGAGCTGGGCAAAATCAGCCTATGCCAGAAAATGAGTCCATTAAAGAGGCGATAGAGGCCAGTGAAGCGGAGGCCATTCATGCTGTGAACCAAAGTCACATCCCGTCCCTTGCCTCCTCCCTCCACGCTCCACACATTCCCATTTGGGAAGAGCAGGACTCCGTGAGGGCTGAATGTTGATGCTGGATTACAAGCAAATGGGAGTCAATGGATGGATTTGTTCAGGGTTTTACAGGGCCGGAGTCCAGCAGAGTTTACCTATAGTTCCAATTAAACACACCTGAACCAGATAAATCAAAGTATTTAGGAACACTAAAAACTTTCAGGCAGGTGTATTGGAGCTAAACTCTGCAGGAAAGTGGTCCTCCAAAACTGAACAACCCTGATCTAAAGATATGCCATGGTCAGGACTGTACTTCAGTTAAAATTCTTGGGGAAACATTGTGACATATTGTGGAACAAATCGCTCTGGAACGTCTGAGCCACGTTTAAAAGAACATCCATTTTTGTTTTCAGCATCATGATATTATGCCAATTGGGAGATAACTGGCATATCTTACACCACCAGGCAGAAAAGTTCTATGCATCCTTTAAGCAGAGCAAGAGATAAAAGAAGCCACTTCATCCGGATCAAAATGAGACCGAGATGAGCAGCAGTCCCTGGTGCGTATACCCATAACTTTTGGAGCTAAAACTGGTTGAAGCATTCAGGTATCTTACACAGAGTTCTGCATAATAGAGGCTATCTTTACGGATAATTAAAATTCCCGATTATTCTCATGCAGACAGATTGAAGGTGCCTGAGGGTTGAGTATAATCTAGCAAGCATAACTTTCTCTCACTTTAATGCTGGCTTTTATCTCCGCAAAACCTTACTGATAGGCGAAATGTTCTCAAACTTCGATTGCTCTTTGGTGAAGGAACATCACAAAGGCTTCATTACTAGTAATCCAAACCCAACACCAGGTTCACATACTCTAAAACAGCCACCTCGTGAAAACCCCTCCCAGTACTCTCTGAGCCACGGATCCATTCCTGTCATCCAGTCTGGGAAATGAGGCATTAAAAAGTGATGCATACATTTAGAGAGCCAGGCTCTTGTTCAATCAGAGCAGGCAAAGTCGTTTAGCGATGCCTGGACTGACCACTCACTCAAGTGTGTGTTTAAGGAGAAATAGGAAGGAAATGAGATTTCAGACATGACAAGGGGATAATGGATGAACTCGACAAGTAAAGGACAATGAGATCTCAAACCTAAGAAGCGAGGTTCCTCCTAACCCCACTGTCTCTTAAAGTTAAACTGTGTGACATCTACAATGTGAAACTTTCCTTTCAGATCAAAATGTAGCCACTCAAACATGAAATGGTCTCAAGACTCGGCCCGATTTCACATCCCAAGTTCTGGCTATTGCTTGTCACAGGGTGAACTTGACTTTACCAGGTCAGATCACTGCTGTAGCGACTGCCCCCCTGCGTGCTCCTCTTGATGGGCTCACTGAGGCAATGCAATAAAATCTGAAATGAGGAACAGCATGCCTGCCTGCAGAGAGAGGAGATGAGTATATGGGCCGCATCACTGAAGCCCTGCAGCTGTGGGTCTGTTTGGAAGACATAGTTCATAACCAGCTGGCTCCAACAAGTCATCATCTCTCCCTAACATACAGACACACACACAGCGCTCCCAACATCGAGCTGGTGCTGAGCGTTTGCCCGTAATTTCATTTTCTCATTGATGTCATCCGATTTGACAGGCAAGAAACGGCAGGACACAAATTGCACACAATAAGATGTGCCGATACGCTCTCAAACGAAACTCTCTCTTTCTCTCACTCACTCACACCGCATCTTTTTCCCCCTTTAGCTCCTGCTGTCTCCAAACCTCATATTTTCTTTAAAGGACAATGCAGACCTGACAAGAAAGTAGAAGGGGAATGGGAATGATTCGAACTCTGTGAGCCATAACTCTTTATATATCACAAGGACATGCACTACCCATCGTGCCACAGCTCTGACAACTTCATTTTCTTATTAAAGGTTCATGGCATCTTCATGACATTTCTTGTGTCAAAGACAACATTAGGCACATTCAGAACGTCAAAGACCATATTCAGACTTGAAGTCACATATAAAAAGAAGCAGACAGATGCTGTGAGCCACACATTGTTGAACTACAGTATAAAAAAAACCAATTTAAAACTAAAAACTCCAAAACCAAATGTCTCCCAAACACAATTACTTCGGAAATGTGCATCATATCAGCCAGGCGCAGGCGTCAGATTGACACTCACAGAGCAAGTTATGACACACTCAGAGTAATGCACTTCAAAGTCGTGCCGATCAAAGAGCGGGATGTGTACTGGAGTATGGGGCTTGATTAATCCCCTCGAGTGTGACTCAGGACCGTGTCGGCCCGCCAGCAAAGAATCGGTCGTCTCCTGAGCAGCAGAGTGCAGCCATGGGGCGACTGCAACATGCAGCAGGCAGATTCAGCACCATGGAGAGCGCCCGCTCTGCACAGGTGGGAGGCTTGGAGAAGCCATGCTGAGGTGTCGAGTGATGGGATTAATGAATGAATAACACATCAATAGGGAATGCATTATTGTAATCGCCTTCAGTGCTTAACGTCACATGAATCAGCCATGTCTTTCTGTGTGTTCACTGACTGTGTGAAAATTACAACATTGTGCCAAAGGTGCTTTGAGATGGTTAGTTATAAACAAGCAAGGCTTCCAAAGGAAGGAAGAGTCTGTGCTCAATCTGACTCTGGTGAGGTGTCATATGACAGAAGCACACTTCTGTGATTAAAATTCAGAGGTATAAGAAAGAAATAACTCTGAAATCATAATCCTCAAATTCTCAGAAAAATATTTAAAAGCATTGTTACTGACGGTCACACAGTCAGCCAAATTATATATGAACTACACAGCCAATGCTTTAAACATTATACTCACTAGTATACTCGAGTGTAACATTTTGTTGAAAGTTTCCGCAATTATTATAAATATTTTATTAATAAAATAAACTATAAAATTATTATTTTATATTATAAAAATGTCAAAAACAGCAACATAAAATATATAAAATATACACAAGTTCCAAGTTTTTTTTTTATTATATGAATAATTTTTATATGTTTTTATTTCATATAAGGATGTGAGTGCATTTGAACCAAATATTGCAGATAATAAAGTTAAATGAAATAGCTTTGATAGGTTTTGTCTTTTCAAGCAATGAGAGGGTCTATTTCTTTGATTTATATCACTTTTATTGATCTCCCCCTGCCCTTGATGTGTTCTATCTCCGCCAGCTCTCAACTTTTCGGGACGCGTTGGTGTAAAAGGGCTGCTTTGAAGCAGTCCTGACAGCAGATCATACGCGCAAGCTCATTCAGTAAGTTTGCGCAGCACAACAACATCGACTCACCCCAGCGTTGTCATGGTGACGATGGTGTACCAGAACGCCGCCGGAATGCTGGTGAACTTGCTGGCGGAGGAGCCCTTCTCTGCGTAGAACATGACGGTGGCGAAGATGATGATGGCCATGGTGAGAGAGAAGAGCAGGAAGCCCAGCTCGGACGCGCAGCTCTTGAGCGTGTACCCCAGGATGCGCAGTCCCGCGGAGTGCCGCGAAAATTTGAAAATCCGAAAGACCCTGAAGACCCTGAGGGTAACGAAGGCCCCGCTCACGTCCTCGTTGTCCGTCATGACCAGGCCGATGTAGTAAGGCATGATGGCCACCACGTCAATGATGCTCATGACGCTTTTGACGAACTTGTACCTGCTGGGCGCGGCGATCAGACGCAGCAGGTACTCGACGGTGAAGATCATGACGCAGGCCGTATCCAAACAAAAGAACGCGAGGACGTAGCGCTCTCCGCACGAGACCTCCTTCGCCCGGTTTGGCCCGCTGCCGCACGGGACCGTCTCCACCACGTTGGCCATAACGGAGACGGCGATGAAAAAGCCCGTGACGTAATAAAACACCAGCGCCATGGTGCTGGTGTGCGGGTTCTCAAACGCGCGCCACATGGTCTCGCGGAACGACATATCCGGCAGAACCATATCTTTGTTGTTGTCGTTCTCCTCATCGTCTTGAATCCTCTCCACGTTCTCCCTCCTGCGATCTTTGTACTCCTCATAACAGCAGTCCCCTATTATCTCAGGAATGATGCCGAAGAAGGCCAGCTCCTCGTCATAGGCGGAGATGCACTCGTGGCGAGGGTAGTGCAGCTTCCCGGTTCGGTAGAAGTTGAGGATGTGCCTAAAAATGTCCGGGTCGCGGTCGAAAAAGTACTCGTTGGTCTCCTCGTGGAAGAAGAAGTCGCGCTCTGTGCTTCCCAGTAAGGTGTCGGGGTACCTCTCCAAAGTATTCCGCCAAGTTTGAAACCTAGTGCCGCTGACATTCAAGATGATCAGACCGTCCTGACCTCGCCTCTTGTCCCGTGGAGGCGGCGGCATAGGGGCGCTCGCCACGGGCATCCATCCTATGGCCGCGGCGCGCGCGAACGGTAGCCACGCGGCGACTCCGGCTGCCATGCTGACCCAACGTGCGTGACCCGGTGCGACTGAAGCAGGTTTTGCGCTCACAAATCCGCCGCGCGCAGAAAGGACATCTGGAGAGACACAAAGCGCAATCACTTGATGTTCAAACTTCAATGAAGGCTATTGCTCACGTGCAGGAGAACACTGCACAATGAGTCATGTTATTTATCAAGATCAAAGCATTCGAAAGGCAAGGAGGAATTACAGTGAGCGTAGAAATGAATGGTGGTGTATGTAGTATGCATGCGTAAAAAAGGCTTTTCGGTCAAACACAAATGGCTAAGAATGAACCGCATCTATATTTTACAGTGTAACCTATTGCTCAAGAGCAAGGGAAACAACTTACCTCCTCATAAATGGATGCTGATGCAAAAGTGCAGGTTTTTACACACAGCTCATCAGTTATAGTCCACTTTGAATAGCTGTTCCGCCGTTACGCACAAATAGGTATCCGAAACGCGCACTCGGAGGTTTTCTAGAGCAAATGCAACAAGTTTAGAAGTCAGGTAGAGGATTCACGTTGTCCAAGGGCATCCTTTTTTATGGTCCACAGCTTCTGTGCTTGACACTGACGCTCTTGGAGAACCCTGCCACAGTGGTCGTTTCATAGGAAGAGAAGACCACCCTGGCGAGAGCGCGTTCGGTGTTTGAAAATCAAAAATTGCCACTTTCCTATCCGCTTCTTTTAACTGTAATCCAATGACCCGAGAGCTGTTTCGCAAGGTCTGCATGCGACCCAAGCAAAAAGTGAACCCGCAACAAATGATTCGCTGGCAGTTGCTTCATCCGCTACCGACGAAGATCTGTGAGTCTGCGGTGGAGCCCAAGTTGCTTCTGCTCATGGCGCATTGGAGGCGTGTCACGTGCTACCGGCATCGGTTAACACATATGAATGTAACAGCCTGTGTGAATGGTGCATAAGAAGTGTTACGGTAAAATGTTTACTTGCAGTATTTTGTTCTGTTGTAGCTAAATGAAACGAACGTCCTATATTGCGCACTGTATAAAGTTATGCAGTGGCATTATCTGAATTATTATTAATCAAAGTTTGGCTGGAATTCAGTGAAGTGCTGAACCCTGAGCTGAGAGACTGAGGGAAAAGCTTTGCGGGTATTTTCACGTCTCAGGTTATCGATTCACACATTCAGCTCTGATAGATGTGCAGGGGTGGAAGCCGCTAGATGGAGACAGTTTTCAGAGGTGAAGGAAGATCAGACCTGTAAGAGCGAATGCATTCGAGTCATGTGAAGGTCTCTTGCTGTGACAAACACAATCAGCAAGCTCCAAATGCGATTATCTGTGTTGCAACTCTCTACACATGGGTCAATGACAAATAAGGATGGCTGAAAAGGAGAAATGCTGCACAAGGCAAGTGCTTTATGTCAGTTACACACACACACACATATATAGCATTGCCAATTCTGTCAGGAACTGCGTCGCCTGTAATGAATATAACGACATGTGGTTAATCCACACTAACATCGATTTGACATGCAAATGTTTCCAAATATACATATTTAAAACAGCTGTAATCGCTGAAATAAGAAATAACAATCAAATAGATTTAATTCTATTTACTTGTTGAGATAAACTTCAAATTTCTGAACTCCATGACTATATATATATATATTTTAAGATAATACCCAGTCGGCGCGGCTTCTGACAAAATGGACTTCACCAAAAACTGATTTAAAGGGGTCATATGACGCAGAACGTGCAGGATTCATATATTGTCTTTTTGCGGCTTAATATTCTCAGACACTAGTCCATATCGCGTTTTGATTCAAGTGTACTGACCTACTTTTGATTTATTCGTCCAATGGCTGGCATATTCCGTCCGCGTTAGGCTATTCTAGGAATTCTGTTTTTATGACTGGATTCTTTGAACCAGTCTGTGTTTTCCGCATCGCGGAAATTATAGGGCCGTATGTCTCAGAGTAGTCAGTGAAATTTGGGAAATAAATCAATTAAATCTGTATGTGGATGCGTGTACATATTTAAATGTAATCCCCTTTGTAATCGTTAACATTTTCATAAGTAACTAATTTAATTACACATTTTTT
>NW_015634013.1:302235-342305 GCF_001515625.1 Sinocyclocheilus rhinocerous | reverse complement strand
CTTAAACCGCATAAACACATTGCATTACACCAAATACACAACATTATGTTCTTTTTAGCAATGTCTTATGATCCCTTTAAACGAGTGAACCAAAATAGCTGCGGCAGCTCAGAACGCCATGCGTGTGTGTGTGCGCGTCCCCGTGATGAATTTCCGGACGATGACCCTCCCTCTTCTCTATTGCCTTCCAAATTAGTCGCATAGACGTTATCGCAGATTAAATGTTGGGAGAGAGAAAAAGAGAGTTTTGATCTCAAATGTTTGCTGGGTTTTTCTCTTCAGCACCGCGGACAGCGACCAGTCACAGTTGCACTGCCACGTTTTTGATTATTGGCAACGCGATTCAAGTGCTCATAGCCAATTTCCATTATCTTTTAGATGTATTTTTTCTCTCTCTTCCCCCTTATTACACTGCTTAAAATGCAGAACTGTATTGATATTCTCTGCCTTCTATACGCTTTTCTGCAATTCAGCTCAAATGCACTCACAGAATGTACATTCTATTCGAAATTTGTTTTTCGTTTGTAGCCTACTAGAAATTAAGATTGGTTTGAAAATTGAACTTTGAAAATCCACTCATTCAAAATAATTGTAATATTTGCATACTGATTTTAGATTGGTCTTCTTTCTTATTTTTCTTATCTATTTGACACTTCCCAAGAATACTGTGAACTTTGGTGTAGCATGGGGGGTAAAATAAATACAATAAATAAATAAAACAAATAAATGCACAAATCTGATGTTTCTTTTTGTAAGATCATTTAGTTGTTATAAATAAAGTATTTTATAACATAAAAAACTATTTTATTAACAACACTGAATATAAAAAACATATATCAATAATTAAACAAACAAATAAATAAAATAAAAAATTGTAGTGTATTCAAGTTTAACCATTTAAACTCTTACCCTTATATATATATATATATATATATATATATATATACAAAAAAATTAATATAAAATAAATATTTAGTCCCAAACAAGTGACAGATTAATTTAGGCCACATTCAAACGCTATTACTTTGAACTATTCTGGATTATTAATAGGGTTGAAACACATGCAATTCATATATAAAATAAATAGGAAATAAAATGCTTCATAATAAAAATTGTACAACCTTCTGAGGCTGACAAGCAAACTTTTTACTCACCATCAAAATGGCTGTGAAGCAGCATTTCAATTACACAGCAAAGCTTGCAAGGCAGCAAAAGAAAAGTTCTATTTCCTTTAGGAAAAGCAAATCTACTTTAGGAATGTCACGGGCAACCCACACTCGCCTTCACACAAAACCACACCACGCTAAACTTAATTCATTTCCAAAGCTAACAGGATTCCCTCATTTGAGCATTCTGTACCGTGACCACGCACTATGTTTGAAACAGATTGAACCAGAATAGAAGTGTTCAGCACCATCGTAGTCAATTTAGTGACTTGTGCTCAGAGCATTTCCCTGCCTCGGGCTGTTAGAGAAATGGCGCCAAAATATGACAGGCGCTGGTGTCACCATGGTTACCAGTCACGTATATTTCAGTCCCGTAAGCTAAACCTGACAGCATTGATGTGCGTATTTGCACGCTACTCGAGAGACTGTGCACCCCTACAGTTCATCGCCTTAGCATGATAAAATTCACACCTCAGTCGAAACTTAGAAATTCTAACTTTACCACCGGGATAACGCTCTCAATCTGCAATGGACCTTTGAGCTCTGCATCATCCGGTTTAAGTGCCAGACCACAGCTGAATAGACCCCTATACATTTACAGAAAATGAAAAGGAACATCTTAATTCAAACTCTTTTCGCTGGAGGTCAAACCACAGAGACACGTTCATTAGAAATGATCCTTATCATTGGAGACTGGACTAGGAGGATATCAAAAGGGCTGTTTCAGCATGCATGGGAGTTGGATATGACTTTAACTGACTGACTGATCAGTGTATTTGAAATTCTGCAGGGTTGACATGAAGCATTTCACCATTTATTATGTTCAACTTCTCTCTCAGGCCAAACATTATTTTGCTGGTCATGTTCGGCCTTCAGGAATGTCGCAGTAAGTAAAAAATAATGATTGAAAGTCTTGATTTGGGTCTAAAGGCAGGTATATAAAAAGTACCAGTCATGACCATTTGGACACCTGACTGAATATGTTTCTTCATTTTACAAGATAAATAAAGATTTTAACATTATTTACTCATCTTCACTGATTCTCTGCTGTGGAACACAAAATATATATTTTTAAATGTCTGTTTCTTTTTTTTTTCTTTTTGTTAACACCTAAGAAAGAGCATGCTACAGAATGACATGAGGGTGAGTAAATGATGATAATTTTCATTTTTGTGTGAATGGTCCCTTTAAACTATCCACTTACGTAAATGCAGGATATTTGCTAAAAATTAACTCACTCTAAGGCCATTCAAGATGTAGATTGTTTCTTCACCAGAACAGATTTGGAGAAATTTAGCATTACATCACGTGCTCACCAATGAATAATTTGCAGTGAATGGGTGCCGTCAAAATAAGAGTCCCATCAGCTGATAAAAAAAAATCACAATAATCCACAATATGACTACAGTGCATCAATTAACATCTTGTGAAGTAAAAAGTTGTGTGTTTGTAAGAAACTAATTCAACGCATTTTCTTTTACTTCAAACCATTGCTTCCAGGTAAAACATGAGTCCTCTATCAATAATGTTGCTTTCTTCATTGAAAAAGTAATCTTGTCTGAATCAGGAGCGAAATATGCACAGATCAAGTACCATTTAGCAATATTATGGATTGTGGACTGGTATTTTGCCCAGAAGGGACAGTTCAACTAACTTTTTTTCATTTGTGTAATACCTACTGTATATGTGTGGTGAAGGTGAGTGATCTGAAGCACTCATTATCTCTGCAGTACTCTATACAACGCTGAACAATATAGCACTTGCTTCACTGCCTTGGCCATTACTCATACATATAAAAAGTATAGGAGCAATATACACCGCTCACTTGTAAAAGTAGATTAAATATGTGCTAAAACTCCCACGAGTCACTCATTCTGCATCAAAGCGAAAGCAATCATGTATAACCATTTTTAACACACATAAAATTACGCAAAATAACATCCATAAATCTTAATCCAGAAAGAGAGACAGAGAGAGAGAGAAATAAAAAATGAAACGTTCCTGAGGAAAATTATCCTTACTAAAGAAGAGAGAGAAGAAAAAACAACAACTCTGGCTTCTGTCTGGTTTTCCCATCAAGCTTCACGCAAACACAAGCCAAGCTGTGAGTGACACAATATCATGAAAGTCGCTGGTGTTTTTCAACCCCTCTGACAGGATCCATGGTAACGGTATAACCATAATAATATCATTTTTCATACCTGACAATGGCGCTCAGAGTGAGCAGCCACACCGGTCGTTCATCACCCCGCGTGGACTGGACCGAGGGCCTTCTGCTGCAGCCACAAGGCTGTCGCAAACTCCAAACAAGCTTGAGATTCACACAAACAACTCGTGATGCATTCCAGAAGCTCCCTGCATGATTAAAACAGTGTTTATGAATATTAATGCAGAATCAGTATGAAATATTCATATTATCAGTATCTGTCAGACATGGCAGTTCGTGTTTACGCGCTAATAAGTGAGCTCATCGATTTCTGAATAAACAGATTTGGCAATGAATATGTTCTACTAAAAAATACAAAAGGTGAACATGACATTTTCAGGAAAGCTCCCCGTACAACTGAACTGAGGTCAGCTGCGATACTACATCCGCTGTGTTCTGTGAATTGCCTAACAGGATTAAGATCTGATCCAGTACTATCAGAACAGAATAGGTGCCCAAGCCAGAGACTCCTTAGAGAGCGAAGTGGACAGGTTTTGCAGCATTGTGTTATTATGCATAAGAATGATTTCAGTAGCTGCACAGTTTCCGTTTCTCCAGGTTGGAGAATGACATCGAGATCAGCGTTTCCTAAATGCAGTTATCCTTTCGAAGTAAGGTTTGGGAACTCTAGGAGGACCTTGTTTTCTTTATTTTCCTTTCGTTTTCTCTGTGCTTTTACTTGAGAGCCCTGCAGAAGCCGGGAGTCGGAATGATGAGCTACAGCCCAATTTAGGAGGCTTCTCCTGGGCACGCGATAGGGCCGAAATAGTCTTCAAACAGGTCCTGGAGGCATTCATTAAAGTCCACACCGCCAAACCCAGCAGGAAATAAAGAAAAGCCCAGTTGAACATCTCTCTTACCCGTTTGCAGCTTTCGCTGATCTGTATAATTAGATCTTTGAGTTTTTTTTTTTTTTTGCTCGGTCTCTCTGATGAATAAATATTTTGTCGGCACATATTTAAAGGTGTAGAGAAAAACACCACATGCAGATGACCTAACGTAGAAGCGGCAGAAATATTGTGAATAAGTCATGCAGGTTTCAAGAGAATGGAGTCAGCACAGATTGGAAGGCCTACACAAGTATGATGATTGAGAATCAGAGCGCATGAAAGTTCATTGGGAGGTTTATTAAAAGGTGGTTGAGATCTTAATGGGACCCACATTAGATGTGGCAGAGGAGGTCATAAAGAACACAGCGCTTGGCAGGGAATGATATGTGGGAAATGGAGAGGTAAAAGTAAGGGCTGACTCAGGTTTGGCATCCGAGTTGACGGCGTAGGGAATGAATCACTAATTTTCTTAAAACGACCGTGAGGTGGGAAAAAAGCTGTACTGAATGAACTTTTAAAGTGAATGAAGAAGCCTCAATGGTTCTTTTAGGAGTCCGAGAGAGGCCATTTTAATTGAATTATCAGGTTCATACTTAATAACTTTTGCTAATCATACTGTATGAGAACTCTTCATTAAATTTACTGAACACCGAGAAAGGAAAAATGTTACATTTGCTACGTTTAGGGTCTCAGAGGTCTAACTGACTATAACTAACCAGAAAAATCCTGACAACTTGGTTACATATATCTTCCTGTCCAAGTGTGCAGTAGAAAGGAGGAACCTAGAATCTTACTTCTTATGGGCTTTAATGGTTGGTCAGCCAATGCAAAACACAGAAGTTCAGCGTGCGACACTTCCAGACTCTCATTCTTCACTTTCTCAGGCGGAGAAGCTGCTGCCAAGGTACATTGCCTTTTGTGAAGCTGAATAACAATTAATTTCTCATCACAACACATTATGAAAAATTGCAAACAACTGACAGATTGAGTAAATGGCGCTTTGTTCGCGTTAAAACGTGTTGGCGGCAAATCATAACTTATGTCAAAACAGCTTGAGCAATTGTAAGTCGGAGAACTCTGTAATTACCGTTCCATCCAATTTAATGCATACTCCTCCTTAAACTTCATTAAAACACAGTAAAGTGAGGGGGGAAAGTAGGAACAGAAAGGGAGGAATGAGAGAGAAAGCATATTAAAAAAACAAAGTAAGAATCAGAATTGTGAGACTTTTCTGAGTCAATCAAAACGCATATTATAGTCAGGTCTTGTGCTAGCTTTAATGGAAACCCAAAACAAATCAATAGCGCCTGTTTTCTATCTCAACTTTGTATAGGCTGAAGACTTCCCCCACTAAGGTTCCCATTAAAACCAAATAGGGTTTTTACAGCCTGATGCCATTGGAGAGCCTTTTACACTTGTACAAATAACTTTTTATTCTCTAGTTCTTTAGAAAAAGTTATCTACAATGGCCACAAAAAAGTATTTGAGCACTTTAGGCACAGACTAAAATGCCAATTTCATTGCGTTAGATAAACTAAATGGCATCTGCAAACACAAAATCCGAGCGTTTTTCAGAACTGACTGCACTTTTCGGAGTCATTTTTGCAACAATTTTTCATTTTAGATGACATTTTTTAGAAGTGTAAAGTCAGTTCACTTCTTTGACTTGAAAATTGAGCTTGTACCATCATTTAGAGAAAAAAAATTGATGCCAGTCGTTTTGATATTATGTCATGAAGTGACATTATTGAAGCCTGTTATCACCTCAGAGCAAAGTGAATAGTGAGATATTTAAAATAAAGTTTCAAATATGAAAGTCACATTGTGAGATACAGTCACAACTATGAGAGATAAATAAGCAGTTACAAGAAATTAAGTTGTAATTGTAAGTTTGAAGTCACATAATTGTGAGATATAAAATTACATTGGGGAGAAATAAAGATGCAATTGTGAGAAACTGAAAACACGCTGACAGACAAGACAGAGCAGGTTACTTCTGGTATAAAACAAATTTTGTCACTTTGTAAGAAATTCAAACAATAAATACCATTTTGTGGCTCTTTAATGTGTTGTGACAGATCACTGTATTGCCTCAGTTCAAACAGCACGTGTACAGATTGTCTTTTCATATACTTAAAGCACGAAATGTGACCCTGGACCACAAAACCAGTCTTAAGTCGCTTGGGTATATTTTTTAGCAATAGCCAACAATACATTGTATGGGTCAAAATTATCGATTTTTCTTTTATGCCAAAAATCATAGGATATTAAGTTTCCAGATATTCAAATAGTTGTATCTCGGCCAAATATTGTCCTATCCTAACAAACCATATATCAATGGAAAGCTTATTCATTGAGCTTTCGGATGATGTATAAAGCTCAATTTCAAAAAAATTGACCCTTATGACTGGTTTTGTGGTCCAGGGTCACAAATAAGCATGAATGAACATCAGAAGATACTGTTACTGTAACTGTTAGATCGCCATTCAATCAAGCACTTTGTGAATGGTCAATTGCTAGAGACAGTCATATTATGAGACAGCCAAAACCATAATAAGCCATTAGGAGATATATTTATATTGTGCAATAGTCAATTATGAGAAAAAGCTATAATTGTGAGATTTAAAGCCACATTGTGAGACAGTCACAAAAAAAGCCATAACTGTGAAATATACCCAATATTGCAAGATAAAGTCACAATTATGAAGAATAAGCCATAATTGTAAGATTTTGAGAGCTACAATTTGGAGAAATAAAGCTGCAGCTGTGAAATAGTCACATTACAAAACAATCATATTGGGAGATACAAGAAACTAAAGTACTCAAAACTTTTTTTTCACGTATACTACTATATTCTCTTTTGAAGTGTCTAGACTGAGATTCAGTGGAAGTGTGTGTGCAGAACAGAGGCGGTGGATTGAGTGTGTATGTGAGCCAGAGGAAAGACATTCATATTCCCAACCGCATCTCCTCTCCCTCCCATTCATCAGCGGTGGGACAGATGCAGCGCACAACATTCAATTACAGCCCGCACAAGAGAGGAGGATCAGTACTTCCAGCAACCCTATGACCATCTGCACGACGGCCCACCTGATCGTTTGCATTGGCTATCGACGAAAACACACACGCGCATACACTCACACCGGATTTGATTGTCATTCAGAGTCGCCCGTCCCATATAAAGCTCTGTTTGTGTCTCCTTCCTTTAATCTGATAAATTTCACCTTGATGCGAGACGGGAATAGATGTGAGGTATGCTTCAATTTATTGACCGATGCATGATGGGTATGTGTGTGTGTAGACCATCTGTAGCAGGGCACGGAGTTAGATCTCCATCTAAAACCTTGCTTCTTTCCTCTGCTAAAGACAGCTGCATCCTAGAGCCGCTCAAAATAACCTCCGTCATGCCAATCAACTCCAGAGAGCCGGTACACACACTCACACGAAGGCTTTGGGCTCCAGAGATTCTGCTATGAGTGCCCTAATGTGCCAAAGCTTCTCTTTGTCAATGTTTGACATGTGTCCTCCTCCTCTCCTCTAGCATCTTTGAAGTTTAACTCCATGTTGTCCTCTGAATATTAGTTTTTTTCCACCTTTTCTCGTCCATTTTTTGCCCTTATCGTTCATTCACAGTCAAAATCACATAAAAGCATCAGAAGGTTGTAGAGGGATACATTAGGGATAATTTGGGTAATCTTGATAATGTGCTCTAATGTGTACTTTTCTTACTATATCACGCAGTTATGTTAGCATTACCATATTCTAGCTGGATTGTCGTGATGATTGCAGAACTCATGATTTGAAGGTGCTTATGTCACTAAGAAGGAACACTAGGAAAATGTAGGAACACTAAGAAAATGTTTATTAACAATTTCTATAAGGATACACAGGGTTATAAGGTTATATGAATATAAATATATCATGAAAAATGTTTAATCTGATGATGCTTGTGATGCATTCAATGCAAAAAAAAAAGAAAGAAATGTGAAACTCCCCGCATTTTTAATTTCCTCACTTTATCAAATGCTTTTTAGCAAGGAGACATCATATTTTGGCTATTTTGGTTAGATAAAGAAAATGCATATGTACGCCATCAGACAAAACCAGTCTTTGAATTTCTTCAACTGTTTAAGCACTTGTCACTTTGACGTTTATGCAAATTTATTCAAAAACAACAAACTTTCTGGCTATGAATTTCCAGTATGAATCATCTTGTGTTTTTTGTGCAAAAAAAGAAGAAAAAAGAAAAACAGAAGAACCAAAGAAAAGGATGGGAGGGAGGGAATAAAAAATGACATATTTATTAGATACATTTTACATCAATTAACAATATGCTCAATCATTATACATATGCTGTAACTGTATATTCTGTAGCTACTTCAAAGAAAGAAAGAAAAATTATATACAATTTATTACATTTTACGTCAGTTAAAACCAGTTAACCGCCCCCCCCATTGTTCACTGTAAATAGTGCTTCATGAACACCCTGCATCCAATTAAAAAAAATGAATATTAACTATATGCTTATAATATGTTACCACTCAAAAGAAAGAAAGATGAACAGAGGAAAAGGCAGGTCATACTCTGTTTGATATGGCATTGTTGTGTCATCACCTGTCATGACCAGGCAGACAAACATGATTGGCCCAAGGTGAGGTGAGCAGAGGCGGGACACGAGGGAAGAGATCAGCCCACCCGCTGATACTTCCGGCCTCCACGGTCACCAACACCATCTGTTTACAGCCTCACAAAAACACACACACCTGATGATAGAGTCATGCTTCCAAAAGGATGACGAAAACCTACATCTATATTCATCTATTTCTCTTAAACTAAAAAAGCTTGAGAAGTCACTGTAACACTTTAAAAAAGTGTTATGTAAATAAAACAAAGGTTATTTGAGTACATTTTACAACAAGACACTACATCAGTCTTTCTACTTTAACATGTTTAATCCAATGTTTTACTTTCAGCATCTAGGTAATTATGAAATTTACTAGCATTTACTAGATGAGTGAAAACGGCTTTAAAGTAAATCCATACAAACCAAATGAGGCTCTAGCCACAGTGAAAGATGCCTATAAATATATGATTTAAACACTAAATGCACTACAATCTCCAGCCTTTTTAGCATCTCATTTGCATAGAGCTGAGCATTTCTCAACTTTCATCTTTTTCCAAAGTTGAGCAATTCCGACATCAGTGGCGCACAAATTGCACACTTCAACAATAATTTGTCTCCGGCTGAACTGAAGTGCTCAGCAGAAGCATTGCGTACTGAAGTGACAGGTATGGTTTGCAGGCACATGTGTATGTATGAGTGTGTGGGAGTGTTCCAATAACGCTGAGGTTCACATATGCTGCTGTCCTGGTGAAGCATATGGTGTGTGTCCCTGGTGCTGGTAGGGAATCCTGTATCTATGTCATAGCTGGCACCCGGGCACAGGGAGTGGAAGATTAGACCAGGCTACCGTAAAGACAGGTGTGTGTTTGTGAGCGTCACCTTCTTTGGATATACATGTAAGGGCTAAAAGTTCTCAAAAATAAAGTAAAACCTCATAACTGATGCATGTGGAAGATGATGACTAATAAAAAATCATTTACACTGTAAAAGGTTGTAAACAAAACAGATTACTGAGGTACATTTTTCAAGAAAACACAATTTTAGTCTTTTTAGTTCAAAATTTCACATTTAACTTAAGCTGCTTGCTGTTTACTAGCACTTTCTGAGTGAAAATAGTTTTAAAGGAACAGCTACGCCATTTAACATCTAAAAAATGTAGCTATAATTGGTCCAATTTAAAGTTGTATCTTGCTTCCTTTACAAAACATAACTATACAACTAAATAATCTACAAGTAAAAACAGAAAAATAGTCTGGCTACTCCTCATGATGGCGGCCATTTTGGTCACATGATCAGCCTAATAATCTTCACTACCACTGCCTTCAAGCCATACTGGAATGACTGTTTACGAGATGAGTGCACATGAACACAACCACAATGCTGTAAACACCTGAGGGAAAATAGTTCTTGCAATAAAATGCTAATTTAACCAGTTTATGAGGTGGCAGGTTTGCACAACAAACTACATTTCCCATCATTCTCTGAGACTCTGGGTCAAATACAGACAAAACATAAATTCTACACCAAAAGCTTTGCTGTTCATTTTGTTCAAATAAGTAAAATGAGTTTTTACTTATTTGTTCAAGAGTAAAAAATTACTCTTTGCGGCTTAAAAAAAAGTTAGTGTATGTTTGTTTAGTTAGACTAGAGAATTTCATTCTCGCTGTTGCCGTCCTACTGTATATCTCCAAAATAATCATTATTGTAAAATGCACATAAGAACGATGAAGCATACTCAGTTTAAAACAATGTATTTATAAGTTCTATATTAAGAACACTTCTAACTCAATGCAAATTATTTGAAGAAGTGTGTCACCCAATAGTGCTCTGGTCTACTTGCAGGAAAGACAGGCATAACAACTTCCAAGGCTCCCAAGTGCTTCATTATTGCACAATGTCCAACTCAGCCTCTGCAGATTTCTTCTCCATACTTCTACTGCACAGCCTGAAAGACCTTTATGTAGGACACGAAGCGATACTTCAGGGATTAAACCGAATCAAAGTCTCAGGTGGCCCCTTTAATGCTGGCTAATATTACTACTGTGCATTACCATCATGGATTTTATACTATCCAAAAAGAGGTAAATATTTTTAAAATTTCAGTTGTTTCACCCAGATAGCAATGAGATTATGAAAACTCAGTGGAAACGGGCTGAAATCTCCTGCTTCTCAGATTGTTCTTCTGAGAAAATGACCCCAGTAATCTCACAAGGATGTTTTCTGACCAATCAATGCCATTAGAAGGGATTTTTTTTAGGCCATTAAATCAAATTATTATGGAAGCCTGTTTCCGCCATGGAATAAAAAATAAAAAAGGTAATGACTTTTCAAATCACGATTTGGACATTGTTTCTAAGTTTAAAAAAAAACTGCAATTGCAATCGACTTTTTTGCTTTGGATTCCAAGTTGTTGTTTTTTTTCCTCAGAATAAACTTAAAAAAGTCAGAACTGGTAGAACTCAGAGAACAATTGTGAGATAAAAAGTTGCAATTACCTTTTTTATTTTATTACTCCGTGGCAGAAACGGCTTCCATAAATTACATTTGCTGTGTAGCAATAATGTACAGTAACTAGCTACGTTCTCTAAAAAGTCGCTTTCAGTTTAGCTTAGCTAATTTTCTGTATAGTATCTTGCCCAACACTGTTCATTTTATAACTCAAAAGTGGTCTGTTTACACCAAGAACGATAACTATAATGACAACTGAAGTGTTAAAAACTGCTCCAATTCTATTAGAATTGGGAAGTCCACAATACATCTATAAAGACATCGCTGGGAATCCCTTTCAGAATAATTTTTTTTCCATCTGATGAACAACAAAAACACTGAGAGACAATCAGAATCCACTTGACTTGAAAGAGCTCGACAATTTAAAGCTATAGACTGCACTGTGTGATTATAATAAACAGAACATTATCATATGATGGCAGGGACGCTAATATGGTTATCGCTACAGTTATCATAGGTGAGAACAGACCTTTATCTCAATTCATTTATTTCTGTTTTTATTTCTCCTTACAAATTGTAAGAGACAGAAAGCTTATGGCTCCTCTTGATGACTGCGCTTTTACTGAAATTACTACACAAAAGCCACTCTATAACTACAAGTCTCAATTAGAATCCTCAAAGCATTTGAGGATAAATGAAAAAGGGCTTGTTTTGTCATATTTGGAGCTTGACAGCACCTGGTCACTATGAACTGTAATTGTATAACAAGAGTGTAACTTTATTTATATATAAGTTACACTCTTGTCATACATATATGTATATATACAACTTGTCATATATATATATATATATATATACGGTATCTTTTTTATTTTCTTTATTTAAAAAGACAACACACATTAATCAACATTTCTGTAAATGTGCCAGTGTTAGCCAGCTGGCTAATTTTCAACCACAGTCCTTTGGAAAGATGTTTAAAAAAAATTTAAATAACAAAAGAAATAACAACAAGGAACAGCAAAACATCAGCACAATAACTCAATAACAACAAAGAGCATTCCCACAATTAGCCATGCAAGCACACAAAGCGACAACACACTAAATAGGCAAAATGCAAGCATGCTGGAAAAACAGTTAACATACATAAAGCACATCAGATGCAATTTTGAGTTAATAAAATAATAACACACACCTAAATTGTATGACAACACTATAAAAGAGCATTCCAGACAATTAATAAAATGCTAATTAAATAATCCAAACATACCCAAGCCATGCATTTGGCCGTTTGACAACGAGCAAAGGACATGGAACATGTTATGTGTATCTAACACATTTTTAGTGAAACAAACTCAATTTGAAAATGCAAATGCAAAGCTATCTTAATCTTGCTCCAAGGTAATTTTTAGTAGATGTTCCTTCCCCTCAAGTTCACACAGACATCAGGAATCACGGGTATTTCATCACATGAACTATGAACATGTTTCACTAACTATTTCTACATGGGATGAGAAAACGATGTGTTATCGGTGGTCTTGCAGGAGTACACCATCGATGTGTTCTTCAGGCAGAGCTGGAAGGACGAGAGGCTGAAGTTCAAAGGTCCTATGGCTGTGCTCCGTCTCAACAATCTCATGGCCAGCAAAATCTGGACCCCCGACACGTTTTTCCACAACGGAAAGAAGTCAGTCGCCCATAACATGACCATGCCTAACAAACTGCTGCGGATCACAGAGGAAGGAACTCTGCTTTACACCATGAGGTGAAGCTGCTGCTTATTTTCCTCAGAAAATAATCACCTTTTCATGTCATTTCCTTTTAATGTTGGTGTTTGATCTGAAGCGATCTGGGTCTCTCTCAGCATAGAAATATATTCAAATTTTTTTTTTTTAAGTATTAGTCTATAAATGTATATTTTGGATTGCTAGTATAATTTTATATTTGGCTGTGTCATAAATAACATGGACCTCAGCCTCTCGGGACTAACGCACAGTCGCACACATCAGGACAACACATGTTATAAAGCATCCTTTAGACTGCTTAATTAGTAGATTATGATGGAAGTTCATATTTGTGTCAATAGGGGGTTGACATTTACTGATTTATCATGTTGTCAGAGAACTGAGCAGTAGTAATTCCTGTGTAAAATGGGCGGTCTGACCAGTGCATAATAAGACATATAAGCGGTTGCACAGGTCCCCATATGCCAGGGGTTCAGACAGTAATGCATGGTAATAATAGCTTTGATGAAGTTTGCTTGTGTCAGTCATGGTGCATAGAAGAGGAAAAGATGTTATTGGTTTAATTCTGAATTCACGAGTGCTTTGAAGACGCTGTGTCAATGAAACAGCGGTGCACTGTGTTATCGTGGGCACTTCAAGATAGGTTAATAAATCTAGATACCTTATTATCTGAATTGTTTGGATTTTTAGTAAGCACATTAACTTAACTTCCACTGACCAGTTACATTTTACAACACTGCATGTTTGCTGTGGGTCTGAGCAAAATCAGGGCTGAATAGAAATGCAAGTTCACTCTCTGACAGTAGGTGGCGCTTATGGGACAGAAGGAATACTGTGGTAACCATGGTTACTGCTGTACACAAACTTTCTTTTTCTGACATTTCTGACATTGATGGACAAGAAAGGAAGTCACAACAGTATTTAAATGTTTTCAAACAGATATTCAGTATTGTATTCACTTCGGCGTTTATCAAACAACACCAAATACTTTTGTTTACCCTTGTACATTTTTGGATTTTAATCTGGACTAAAACATGCCAGATTATTTTTCTATTATTAATAATAATAATAATACTAATAATATCCTCTATTGTAATTTTTATAAACCACTGGCAGGTGTTTTTGCTTTATTAAAGCAGCAATCTCACTAAATTTTGATACATTTCTCTGAAAGCGATGGTTGAACTTTTACATTTTTTAAAGTTTACTTGATAAGTAAATATATCCTCATATTAAAGATAATATTAAAGATAATTAAAGATAATTATACTAAGACCATCTGGTAAAACCTTACAGTTAGGTGTCAGTGTAGGATGTATATACTGGTTAGGTTAAATGGTAGGGAGTGGTAGGGAATAAATAGTAATGTGATGTCATACTTTTAAAAAGAGTTTTCAGTGAAGTTTCGAAATTCTTTGGTTGAGGAAACATGACAATATACAGTTAAAATGTTTCACATTTTCGCGCTTGGGCGAGTAATTTGCAGACTGATTTCCTAAATGCACGTGAAATCACCAACATGCCAACAAACCAATGAGAACACAGAACAATAATGACAATTCATAGCAAGAGAGCGCAGACGCCAAAGCTGATGTGGATCCACTCATCTGAATCCCTCTGGAACTGTCTCAGATTTGCAGAAAATTGCAGTTGTTTGGCAAATAAATAATTTACAGACCGTTTCATATGCATTCCCAACATTTTAATTATGCAATTTCAATGTTACACCTCAAATGACAAGGGACTGTTCATATTTAGCCTCAGATGGCTTCAGTATGCATAGTATTTAGATAATATAGCTAATTTAATGCTATAATAAACACAAATGTGACCCTGGACCACAAAATGTATTATATTTGTATATTTGTACAATACATTGTATGGGTCAAAATTATCGATTTTTCTTTTATGCCAAAAATCATAGGATATTAAGTAAAGATCATGTTCCATGAAGATATTTTGTAAATTTCCTACCGTAAATATATCAAAACTTAATTTTTGATTAGTAATATGCATTGCTAAGAACTTCATTTGGATAACTTTAAAGGTGATTTTCTCAATATTTAGATTTTTTTGTACCCTCAGATTCCAGATATTCAAATAGTTGTATCTCGGCCAAATATTGTCCTATCCTAACAAACCATATATCAATGGAAAGCTTATTCATTGAGCTTTCGGATGATGTATAAAGCTCAATTTCAAAAAAATTGACCCTTATGACTGGTTTTGTGGTCCAGGGTCACAAATAAGCATGAATGAACATCAGAAGATACTGTTACTGTAACTGTTAGATCGCCATTCAATCAAGCACTTTGTGAATGGTCAATTGCTAGAGACAGTCATATTATGAGACAGCCAAAACCATAATAAGCCATTAGGAGATATATTTATATTGTGCAATAGTCAATTATGAGAAAAAGCTATAATTGTGAGATTTAAAGCCACATTGTGAGACAGTCACAAAAAAAGCCATAACTGTGAAATATACCCAATATTGCAAGATAAAGTCACAATTATGAAGAATAAGCCATAATTGTAAGATTTTGAGAGCTACAATTTGGAGAAATAAAGCTGCAGCTGTGAAATAGTCACATTACAAAACAATCATATTGGGAGATACAAGAAACTAAAGTACTCAAAACTTTTTTTTCACGTATACTACTATATTCTCTTTTGAAGTGTCTAGACTGAGATTCAGTGGAAGTGTGTGTGCAGAACAGAGGCGGTGGATTGAGTGTGTATGTGAGCCAGAGGAAAGACATTCATATTCCCAACCGCATCTCCTCTCCCTCCCATTCATCAGCGGTGGGACAGATGCAGCGCACAACATTCAATTACAGCCCGCACAAGAGAGGAGGATCAGTACTTCCAGCAACCCTATGACCATCTGCACGACGGCCCACCTGATCGTTTGCATTGGCTATCGACGAAAACACACACGCGCATACACTCACACCGGATTTGATTGTCATTCAGAGTCGCCCGTCCCATATAAAGCTCTGTTTGTGTCTCCTTCCTTTAATCTGATAAATTTCACCTTGATGCGAGACGGGAATAGATGTGAGGTATGCTTCAATTTATTGACCGATGCATGATGGGTATGTGTGTGTGTAGACCATCTGTAGCAGGGCACGGAGTTAGATCTCCATCTAAAACCTTGCTTCTTTCCTCTGCTAAAGACAGCTGCATCCTAGAGCCGCTCAAAATAACCTCCGTCATGCCAATCAACTCCAGAGAGCCGGTACACACACTCACACGAAGGCTTTGGGCTCCAGAGATTCTGCTATGAGTGCCCTAATGTGCCAAAGCTTCTCTTTGTCAATGTTTGACATGTGTCCTCCTCCTCTCCTCTAGCATCTTTGAAGTTTAACTCCATGTTGTCCTCTGAATATTAGTTTTTTTCCACCTTTTCTCGTCCATTTTTTGCCCTTATCGTTCATTCACAGTCAAAATCACATAAAAGCATCAGAAGGTTGTAGAGGGATACATTAGGGATAATTTGGGTAATCTTGATAATGTGCTCTAATGTGTACTTTTCTTACTATATCACGCAGTTATGTTAGCATTACCATATTCTAGCTGGATTGTCGTGATGATTGCAGAACTCATGATTTGAAGGTGCTTATGTCACTAAGAAGGAACACTAGGAAAATGTAGGAACACTAAGAAAATGTTTATTAACAATTTCTATAAGGATACACAGGGTTATAAGGTTATATGAATATAAATATATCATGAAAAATGTTTAATCTGATGATGCTTGTGATGCATTCAATGCAAAAAAAAAAGAAAGAAATGTGAAACTCCCCGCATTTTTAATTTCCTCACTTTATCAAATGCTTTTTAGCAAGGAGACATCATATTTTGGCTATTTTGGTTAGATAAAGAAAATGCATATGTACGCCATCAGACAAAACCAGTCTTTGAATTTCTTCAACTGTTTAAGCACTTGTCACTTTGACGTTTATGCAAATTTATTCAAAAACAACAAACTTTCTGGCTATGAATTTCCAGTATGAATCATCTTGTGTTTTTTGTGCAAAAAAAGAAGAAAAAAGAAAAACAGAAGAACCAAAGAAAAGGATGGGAGGGAGGGAATAAAAAATGACATATTTATTAGATACATTTTACATCAATTAACAATATGCTCAATCATTATACATATGCTGTAACTGTATATTCTGTAGCTACTTCAAAGAAAGAAAGAAAAATTATATACAATTTATTACATTTTACGTCAGTTAAAACCAGTTAACCCCCCCCCCATTGTTCACTGTAAATAGTGCTTCATGAACACCCTGCATCCAATTAAAAAAAATGAATATTAACTATATGCTTATAATATGTTACCACTCAAAAGAAAGAAAGATGAACAGAGGAAAAGGCAGGTCATACTCTGTTTGATATGGCATTGTTGTGTCATCACCTGTCATGACCAGGCAGACAAACATGATTGGCCCAAGGTGAGGTGAGCAGAGGCGGGACACGAGGGAAGAGATCAGCCCACCCGCTGATACTTCCGGCCTCCACGGTCACCAACACCATCTGTTTACAGCCTCACAAAAACACACACACCTGATGATAGAGTCATGCTTCCAAAAGGATGACGAAAACCTACATCTATATTCATCTATTTCTCTTAAACTAAAAAAGCTTGAGAAGTCACTGTAACACTTTAAAAAAGTGTTATGTAAATAAAACAAAGGTTATTTGAGTACATTTTACAACAAGACACTACATCAGTCTTTCTACTTTAACATGTTTAATCCAATGTTTTACTTTCAGCATCTAGGTAATTATGAAATTTACTAGCATTTACTAGATGAGTGAAAACGGCTTTAAAGTAAATCCATACAAACCAAATGAGGCTCTAGCCACAGTGAAAGATGCCTATAAATATATGATTTAAACACTAAATGCACTACAATCTCCAGCCTTTTTAGCATCTCATTTGCATAGAGCTGAGCATTTCTCAACTTTCATCTTTTTCCAAAGTTGAGCAATTCCGACATCAGTGGCGCACAAATTGCACACTTCAACAATAATTTGTCTCCGGCTGAACTGAAGTGCTCAGCAGAAGCATTGCGTACTGAAGTGACAGGTATGGTTTGCAGGCACATGTGTATGTATGAGTGTGTGGGAGTGTTCCAATAACGCTGAGGTTCACATATGCTGCTGTCCTGGTGAAGCATATGGTGTGTGTCCCTGGTGCTGGTAGGGAATCCTGTATCTATGTCATAGCTGGCACCCGGGCACAGGGAGTGGAAGATTAGACCAGGCTACCGTAAAGACAGGTGTGTGTTTGTGAGCGTCACCTTCTTTGGATATACATGTAAGGGCTAAAAGTTCTCAAAAATAAAGTAAAACCTCATAACTGATGCATGTGGAAGATGATGACTAATAAAAAATCATTTACACTGTAAAAGGTTGTAAACAAAACAGATTACTGAGGTACATTTTTCAAGAAAACACAATTTTAGTCTTTTTAGTTCAAAATTTCACATTTAACTTAAGCTGCTTGCTGTTTACTAGCACTTTCTGAGTGAAAATAGTTTTAAAGGAACAGCTACGCCATTTAACATCTAAAAAATGTAGCTATAATTGGTCCAATTTAAAGTTGTATCTTGCTTCCTTTACAAAACATAACTATACAACTAAATAATCTACAAGTAAAAACAGAAAAATAGTCTGGCTACTCCTCATGATGGCGGCCATTTTGGTCACATGATCAGCCTAATAATCTTCACTACCACTGCCTTCAAGCCATACTGGAATGACTGTTTACGAGATGAGTGCACATGAACACAACCACAATGCTGTAAACACCTGAGGGAAAATAGTTCTTGCAATAAAATGCTAATTTAACCAGTTTATGAGGTGGCAGGTTTGCACAACAAACTACATTTCCCATCATTCTCTGAGACTCTGGGTCAAATACAGACAAAACATAAATTCTACACCAAAAGCTTTGCTGTTCATTTTGTTCAAATAAGTAAAATGAGTTTTTACTTATTTGTTCAAGAGTAAAAAATTACTCTTTGCGGCTTAAAAAAAAGTTAGTGTATGTTTGTTTAGTTAGACTAGAGAATTTCATTCTCGCTGTTGCCGTCCTACTGTATATCTCCAAAATAATCATTATTGTAAAATGCACATAAGAACGATGAAGCATACTCAGTTTAAAACAATGTATTTATAAGTTCTATATTAAGAACACTTCTAACTCAATGCAAATTATTTGAAGAAGTGTGTCACCCAATAGTGCTCTGGTCTACTTGCAGGAAAGACAGGCATAACAACTTCCAAGGCTCCCAAGTGCTTCATTATTGCACAATGTCCAACTCAGCCTCTGCAGATTTCTTCTCCATACTTCTACTGCACAGCCTGAAAGACCTTTATGTAGGACACGAAGCGATACTTCAGGGATTAAACCGAATCAAAGTCTCAGGTGGCCCCTTTAATGCTGGCTAATATTACTACTGTGCATTACCATCATGGATTTTATACTATCCAAAAAGAGGTAAATATTTTTAAAATTTCAGTTGTTTCACCCAGATAGCAATGAGATTATGAAAACTCAGTGGAAACGGGCTGAAATCTCCTGCTTCTCAGATTGTTCTTCTGAGAAAATGACCCCAGTAATCTCACAAGGATGTTTTCTGACCAATCAATGCCATTAGAAGGGATTTTTTTTAGGCCATTAAATCAAATTATTATGGAAGCCTGTTTCCGCCATGGAATAAAAAATAAAAAAGGTAATGACTTTTCAAATCACGATTTGGACATTGTTTCTAAGTTTAAAAAAAAACTGCAATTGCAATCGACTTTTTTGCTTTGGATTCCAAGTTGTTGTTTTTTTTCCTCAGAATAAACTTAAAAAAGTCAGAACTGGTAGAACTCAGAGAACAATTGTGAGATAAAAAGTTGCAATTACCTTTTTTATTTTATTACTCCGTGGCAGAAACGGCTTCCATAAATTACATTTGCTGTGTAGCAATAATGTACAGTAACTAGCTACGTTCTCTAAAAAGTCGCTTTCAGTTTAGCTTAGCTAATTTTCTGTATAGTATCTTGCCCAACACTGTTCATTTTATAACTCAAAAGTGGTCTGTTTACACCAAGAACGATAACTATAATGACAACTGAAGTGTTAAAAACTGCTCCAATTCTATTAGAATTGGGAAGCATCTATAAAGTCTATAAAGACATCGCTGGGAATCCCTTTCAGAATAATTTTTTTTCCATCTGATGAACAATGAGAGACAAGAGAGACAATCAGAATCCACTTGACTTGAAAGAGCTCGACAATTTAAAGCTATAGACTGCACTGTGTGATTATAATAAACAGAACATTATCATATGATGGCAGGGACGCTAATATGGTTATCGCTACAGTTATCATAGGTGAGAACAGACCTTTATCTCAATTCATTTATTTCTGTTTTTATTTCTCCTTACAAATTGTAAGAGAACCTAATAACAGAGCTATGAAAGAGCAATACAATTTTTCTCCAGTTTGATTCACAGCCTAGGATACAGAAATGTACAGAAATACAAAGAGGACACACAAACGTATTGGACACTAACGTAATACTCACCGGTGTAGAAACGGGTCATTGTCTGTGCTTCAAGTGCCCCAGAGTGATACACACACTGAAGTGTATTGCGTGTGTGTGTGTGTGTGTGTGGCGTGTGTTTGGCAGAGAGGGTAATTGCATTGACAACAGCCAAGCTCTGTCTGGCCCTTATCTCTCACTGTCTGCATAACGTGTGGAGTGTGTCACTCTCCATCATCATACTCAAGCTCCTTACACACACACACACACACACACACACCAACCTCTCCCTTCATCACCAGCTTAAAGCTAGCATGAAGCTACAGCATACCGTCAAACAACAACAAGTGACAAAATGGCTCTTTCTCTTCCATTGTATAATTCCTTTCTACCCATATCTGTCTGGTATGTAATCTTTCCATTTCTCTTACATCATAAGAGAGCACCTGCCTTCACCATAAATAACTTCAAAAACAGGAAGTCTTGTTAGCCGGTCTATCGCTTCAGATATATTTCCCCCCGATTTTACGCTCATCACTCCGCCACTCATCGCCTGTCATTCGCAACCGCAGCTAACCGTGCTGCCATGATGACGGACACTTAATACAAACTAGCATGGTAGCTGTGCGTATAAGACTGGAAGGAGATGATGAAACTAGCTTTTAGTTAGCTTTTTTTAATAACCTGCTGAACGTTGTTCATTTTATAGCTCTATAGTCTCAATTCAGTTTTTTCCCTTTTTATTTCTTCTTAGTGAACAAATAAGAAACTTTGGAGAATCTATCTCTATCTATCTATCTATCTCTCTATCTATCTATCCATCCATCTATTCAATTAATTCATCTACCATTAATCCATCCATCAACCCATCTATCTACCCAATCCACCCATCAATCTGCTCATCTATTAACCCATCTAGCTACCCAATCCACCCATCTACCCATCAATCCATCTATCCATCCATCTATCTACCCAATTCACCCATCTACCCAATCCATCTATCTACCAATCTATCCATCCATCAACCCATTTATCTACCCAATCCACACATCTACCTATCGATCCATTTATCTACCCATTTAACCATCCATCCATCATCTATCTACCCTTCTATCTACCCATCAATCCACCAATCCATCGTCTATCTACCCATTTATCCATCCATCTAAACATCTATACAGTACATACTGTATATACATCTATCTACCAATAAATCCATCCATCTACCCATTTATCCTTTTATCTACACATCTATCCCTCCATCTCACTACCCATCCAGTCATCCATCAATCTATCTACCCATCTATGCATCATCTCTCTACCCTTCTGTCTAGCCATCTATCCATCCATAACCATACACACACATACACACCCCTATCTACTCATAAATTGATCCATCATTTAATCTATCCCTCCATCTCACTTCCCATCAATCAGTCAATCATATATCTAAATCTATCTACCTAACAATCCATCTATCTACCAATCTATCCATCAATCTACCTATTTATCTACCCATCAATCCCTCAGGACTGTTCCATTATTTCTTGCACTTCCTGTTGTCTTTGTATGTCTTCATGACTAGTTGTGCAGCAGAATAAAACTCCACTAGGAGCAAGATATTCCCTTAGTCATCAGTTGAAATAGTACCTTAAGACTCCTCGTGGTCCCAGAAGCAATACTGTTGTGATCATTACTGAATGCTTTTAAATTTAGTCTGTATAGACAGACCTCAGAGGAAGCTCTGGGTCCTCCGGCAGAGCTACTATTCTTGTAAAGAGACCCCGGGCAGCCCTGGGGGGCTCTTGCCTCGGCTCAGAGGAACCGAAAGAGCGTGCGAGTCCACATATCTGAACGGACAGAATGCATGTCTTCACAATAGATACAGGAAAAAAAATGAGATTGGAACTGGGAAACGGGATTTGAGATGATGGAGCGCAAGTGGGGAGGAAAATATTAAAGAAAGAATGGTCAGTCCAAAAAAAGCTAAGGCAAGCACAAGAAAAAAAAAGGATTCAATCTCAGAATGTGTCATATAATAGAGGGCTTGTTGCATTGAAACTGAAACCTGACCACTCTCATCCTCTTCTGTTTAAGCTCAATCCCTCGCTTTGCCTCGCACACGTCCTGCACTGCCGCTTTCCAGGAAGCGATTAGTTTCGATCCACTGAGAGATCTGGAACGATGCAACGGCACGGCAACAAAGGGAAACTTTATTCAGCGCAGCTCAGGATGAGTTATATCCATCTCTTTTGTCAAAAAGAGCAGACCGTGCTTTCATTCCATGCTGTTCATGATGTCTATCTCCAGGAAGAAAAAAAAATGGGACAGCTATTGCTACAAATATGATTATTTTCTTTTTCAGGGTTTATGCTGACACATGTTTTGAAGTATTCAGCTTAATTTTGCACTCTCCATTTCGTCTAGATGCAAAAATAGTTAGGATTTAGGTGAAGCCAGAAGAACATTTGAATGTGCAAGAAATTGTGGGATATTTGTTTGGTTACTGTGACTTGGGGAAGATCCGGGTGATTTAATCACAATGTATTGAAAAAAAACACACAAAAAGAGTAAAAAAATAACAATTGTGCACAGTTTCTTCCAAAATGCTTGATTTTTTATCAGTGCACAAACAGAATTTTAGTGGATTGCTTGTGTTTAGTGAGTTTTGGATGTGCTTCATATGTGACCAATGGTCCAGTTCCAATTGGCTGGTTATTTTTACTTAAAGTTGCACAGAACTAGTTTAAACCCCTTGTTTTAGCACAGTGTTTTACAGGTAAGTAGCTGGTTCATCAACTCTTGCATCAGAACAAATTGGTCACATGCATTTTTGACTACCAAATGTGGTTTGACATTGCATTATGTTTTGGACCCCATTTACACCTGTATTTAACGTTTTCCTCTCGAAATGGATATTAATATCAGGTGTAAACAAGGTCTAATAGAATTAAAGACGGCTGGTGACAAACCTCCCCAAAAGCCCCACAGCTGTCCAAGTCAATAAGATGTATTGTGGGACTGTTGATTAATTCGAAAGTGGATGGACGCGTCAGGACACCTGGCTGACTTGATGGGGTTGAAATGATGTGCATGCTGATTCTGAGAGGCAGTTTTATGAGCGGACCAGGTACTGCAGACTCCGCAGTGAATTATTAGCCTATTCTCTCATTTTATATTCCTCCTTCCCTTTCTCTCGCTCTCTCCATCTCTGTTAGAGTTCTTTGTCAGTCTCTGTGAGTGGCAGGAGTCTTTATCTCACCCCTAGGGCCGTGTGACAGGCGGAGTTTTGTTTCTGAGAGCGAACAAACATCATAATCTTCCTCCCACACGTCGAACAATACTTTTTCATAAAAACCTCCGGAAAATCAAAAACTATAGGCCATCAAAGTAACAATGCCGGCAAAAATAAACATGCCATTTCCTCTGGACAAAGTGTCTGAGAACTCTCTTTTTCCACTCTTTGCACTTGTATGTATCGGATTCTGTAACTCTCAGCACATAACTTTGCTTACAAGGCCAAACAAATCACAAATGTATCATAAATCTAATCTTTAAAATTTTCAAATCATCACAATCCTGAAGTGTCTAAGCCAGACTTTCAGACTGTTGTTTCACTCCCAACTTCAACTTTTGTAACTCTCAGCACATAATGTTGTTTACAAGGCCAAACAAATGACAAATGTATCAGTCATAAATCTAACCTTAAAAATTCAAATTAACACAAACCTGAAGTGTCTGTATCTAAGGCAGAATTTAATTTGTTTGCTGATATCTGGCATATATTGAATCTAAACAGCCAAAATGCACAAATCTGGCTTGACTTGTATTATTTGTGATCAGTTTGATTAATTAATAAGTGTCTCATGTAATTAATTTGAGTAAATGCAAGACAAAACTCTGTAGGGATAACCATTTGACTCACTAGATAGGCGTTGACTGGATTTGTTTACTAGTGCAACCCATTTTGGGAAGCTCTAAAGAAACTCAAATATTCAACCCAAATATTCAGATGTGTGCAGTGCATTTTATGGAGGACTGTTTCCTGATCCTGGTAGAGTAGACTACAATGCCGGCTGTTCGGACACACGACTGTAAGTACGTTTTTTTATATTTAAAGAATTTGCCACTGATTATTCAAAAGCGAGTTTTGGGCAGTGTAGAGTAGGGCTTGTTGTTTCTCATTTCTCCGATCACAAATGCAGACAGGGTTTTATGTTTACGCGGCGCGATGCAACGCAACGCGTAAAAAGACAGTATAAGTCATTATAATCCATAATTATGTCCCCACTGGATGCAACGAATGCCTCGTTTATAATGGGTTTTCATGTTTTTGTCTCATCGCTCCGGCCGGACAGGGCATCACAATTATGGTAAGGGGCGTAACATTTCCGTCACACGCTTGAGGTATTCGGCCAATCACAACGCACTGGATAGCTGGCCAATCAGAGCACACCTCGCTTTTCAGACCGATGAGCTTTGTAAAAATCAACGCGTTTCAGAAAGGCGGGGCATAGAGGAGAAACAATAATGTACAGTATGTGGAAAATAATGTGTTTTTGAACCTTAAACCGCATAAACACATTTCATTACACCAAATACACAAAATAATGTTCTTTTTAGTAACATCATATGACCCCTTTAAGTGAAATATAAACAGACAGGAAAATTGTTGAATGGTTGTATTTGTGCATTAGGCCTCGCAGAAGAATGTCATCCATTCAAAATTCACTAAAATGCCTGTCTAGAATAACTGAAGCCCTGAAAACAACCGTCTTCCAATGGCTAATGAGTGTTTAGAGCATTTGTAATAATGGCAGTTGCTTTATATATTGGCTTTTCCATTAGAGTAGTTACTTATTCATGGAAGTAATCTCAGTGTGAATGGTCGTGCCAGCATTCTCTCTTTCTCAGATGAGCCTCATAAAGCATCATGCCAACAGCTGTCCCTAAAACACTAAAACCCACCCCACATTTCAGAAACTCATCAATCCCTGAATTCCAGGACCATCCCACAACAGACAAAAGAAACATTTGAGATTTATAGTAAGGAGGTGTTTAGAAATGCAGGCGTCCAGGGAGCAGTGAAACCCTCAGGTGAAACGATACTGATTGTGAGCTGTGACATTGTCTTTATACTCATGAATATGCAGTTGAAGTTTCACAATTGTACAATATGTACCTTTTTTATACATTTATTTGATTTCTGCATGTAAATAAATTAAGCAATTTTTTACACTGCTATTGCTGAAGTGTAGCCTTGAGCTCACAGCTGTTGCTAGAACATTCTGAGGTACAGCTTCAACAACTTCTAGTGTAGACACCCTCAAGACATTGGCTGCTTCCAGTGCAAACACAGACAGGATTGTCGTTAATGGGGGAAAGGTAGGAAATAAAGGGATCTGAAGTGCCTGTAAGCAAATAAATGGTGCACACATGCCTTTAAATCATTAATAGGTAAAAAGCATCCTACTTATTTTTGACAGTCCCCATGTTTGCATGCTGTCATTCATTCTGCGCTCTGATTGGCTGTGACAGCACATCAATGTGTCAGTCCATGACACCCATCACATCTCCACAACAAATCGAGTGCCGCTTGCCACCAACACACTCACATACACACAAATGCTGGTCTATACACTCTTGATATTGATGTCTATTGACAGCAATCAACCTTTGACCCCACATCCCACCTCATTTCTCCAGCCCTTCGTTCTCCACTTCTCCACCGCCGTTCTTCCTGTTATCTCAGGGCTACAGACGCAGGTACAGATTGTGCATCGCTGATCAGTCACAGCCCACTTCCAGCAGGAAATACTGCCCCTCTGCACTGTGGATGCAAGTGGATTTAACCCATAACTAATTCTTTGTACAACAGAGCCAAGTCTAAGCAGTTACTGGTGCTAATGTGATGATAAGGTTTGAATCTTGCTCACAACATTGGCTGTTTTAGCCGATACTTCATTAAAACCATTGTCAAGCCTGGTTTCACTTATTTTCTTACAATCAAATGGCTTTTATTAACTATATTCTACAGCAACAGCTAATTTCCCCTCTCAGAATGGAGTCTGTTGCTGATATCCGCTTGTGTTCGCTGAGAAGAAATCCCTGTGAAGCATTTCTTGGAGGATATAAAAGGAAATCAACAATCTCCCTGTGTTATTGCAGTTAATTTGGAAAGATCTATCAAAGACGGTTTAATTACAAAAATAGAATGATCATACACCATTAGGGTGCCTAACTGTGTGACTAACAGTCCTAAATATTATAATAGGAATCAGGGATGTAACGAGGCACCGCGGGGATGGTTGAAAATCGATACAAATATGTGATGATTCAAAATGGTCGAGAAGTTAAATGAATCGCGATACAGTCGGGGGTGGAAGTTTATATGAATGTATCTCTGAGAGGAACTGAGGAAAGTTTTGATGGTATTTTCTTTTCATCTTGCCTCTGTATAATGCATATCAAAGTAGTGTTCATAAGCACAGCGCTGCTTTGTATTGCTGCTGTTCCACAAGTGCCACCTACTGGCAGAGAGTAAATTTGCATTCTCATTTAGTCTGTCTGCTGTCTTTGTTTCAAAAACTTAAGTCAGACCATTCTGTTTTTGCTTCAAATTTCAAATACAATCTAATTTAGATTAAAAACTGCTCATGCTGCATTGTATGCAGCATCTTTTTTTGGGATCGTGATCAAAATCCAGTGGTTGCCTCTAATTTGGAATGGAAAGAGCACAGGCAAAGCCTTAGTTTGTTTATATTAAGAGATTTCCTTTATTTGTATTATGCATTTATTTGATTTGGGGTTTGTTTTAAAATGTCGACTTAGTTTTGTTATTTGACATATTTCAATTTCACAGAGGAATGTGCAGCATTTTGTCCAAGCAATAATAAAAGAACCCCTTTTCAATTATAATTTGTCTTAAATCTCATTTTGTTAAAAAAAAAAAAAAATCGTGAGAAATCCGCATTGTGAAATCAGTATTGTGAATTGTATCGCATCGTGATGAGTAAATCATTACATCCCTAATTGTAATAGTAAGTCCAAAGGTGTCTGAATGATTTTTTTTTCTGGTGAATTTTCAAAGTTTGCAGTTTTATATGCTTTTTTTTTTTGTGGCTAATATTGCCCACAATCCCTTGAGCTTTGAAAGAAGAGAGTCCGTGAGTCTGTTTTTTTGACTTTTTTAAGTGTAATGTAAAAATGTTTTTAACCCTGATATTGTTTTCCAAACAGTTTGACCCAGAGAGGATTTTCTTTTTCCCAAAAATGCTAGTTAATGTTACCGCATTGAGCTAAAACTTACTGACTTTGTTCAGACAGGGTATAACGAAAAACTCTTGTGCTTTTGGGGGATTTTTTTCTCAACCTTGAGTTTGCTTATAAATTTCGTATGCTATATTTTTATGAAAAATTGGATTTAATCTTTTTATCAACTTGTATTCTTTCAGTTAGCAGAGGTTTTGTATTTCTTTTTGGAACTGATTGCTTGTTGGTTCATCGATCTAAGCTGCACCACATTTTTTGAGTGAACATTGCCGAAATTATCAACAAATAATGTATTGTTTTACTCAAAAACAGGTGCAGCTCAGATCAATGAGGCCTCCGATCAATCAGTTCCAAAAAGAAATACAACACCTGAATTCATTGAAAGAAGAGAGGTTGATAAAAGGATTGAATCCACGATTTGGTGATAATACGGCATACAGAGAGATTTACAAGTCATTTTTAAAAGGCCAATCATTTTTGACCAGGAACACCAAGTTAGGTAAAGGATTTTCTGCACAGAACAAGGGTTAAAGATAATAAATACAGTTATATGTTACCGCTTGAATTCGAATGACAGGAAGAGGACTTTACAGAAACTCAAATAAGTGCTACACACACAATTCACATCCACAGAAAATCAAGCAGTTAATGTCATAACGTAAAGGCTTTCTAAACATAGCAACAGCAGATGCTATTTCACAACAGTGACACACTGCACACATACACACACATGAGATTGCAGACACAGATGTTCGCGGGTGTGAACTCTCACATCTCTGTGCCTGAAATGTCTCCCTCCAGGTGTGACCCAAGCAGGCAACATCTGGATTCCAATAACATCTAATTATACTCCCTATAAAGTGACCCTCCACCACACACACACTCGCTCCGGCGCTCATCAGTAATCTCAGACAGGGAACAGGAGAGAGACTGATACAAATGCTACTTCAGTGATGATAACACATTTAATAGCTTTCTAACTCAGTCATTAATCACATATCGGCCGTTGGCCAATAAACAGAAAACACACGCTCACACAAGCTGCTAATATTAGAATCGTGACAGGACGACTTTTCAAGACGTCTGAACACACAGACGAGATAGTGAGCAGGAAGGATTGCCTATATTTATCAGGAAAAAGAGATTTGGAGGCGTTTCAACTGATTTTTTTCATAATGAGTTTGAGAGAGGAAATAAATACCCTGAATGGCCCTAAAGACAACTTTTGGCTCAAGGTTATCATGACATTGTTCCACTACAGGTGTTTGACTAAGCCTAAAACAACTTTCCTTCTACATCTTTTCACACCTAACACATCTAAAACACCTCAGTGCATTCCAATAGGCCTGCAAAGTAGAATAAATGGGGTGTTTGGGCATTGCTAGGAATGTATATGCTCGGTCCAAGGGTCACTTAGCTAAACATATTTATATGAAATATTTATGTGTGTATTAAATGTTGTAGCAGTCATTAGTCAGACTAAATTTAGGGGTTTTGATTCATATTTAACTAAAATACTACTATTAATTGTACAGGAATACATTTTAAAACTTTTTAACAACAAAAAGTAATTTCATTATTGTTTAATATTAAATAACTTTAATTCTAAAATATGGAAATAATAATAATTATCATTACTATTAATAATAATAATAATAATAATAAAGAAATATTTTGGGAATTGACAGAATTATAAGAGTCATTGAGATTAAATAACTGAACAATCAAAAAAATGAATTGAATAATAATAATAATAACAATAATAATAATAATTGTACAAATGCTAGATACACAACTATATTAAAGTAATATTTTGAAACAGTAATTTAAATTAAATAAATGGAAATAATAATAATTATCATTACTATTAATAATAATAATAATAATAATAAAGAAATATTTTGGGAATTGACAGAATTATAAGAGTCATTGAGATTAAATAACTGAACAATCAAAAAAATGAATTGAATAATAATAATAATAATAATAATTGTACAAATGCTAGATACACAACAATATTAAAGTAATATTTTGAAACAGTAATTTAAATTAAATAAATAACTGGAATTTAACAAAAATAAAATACTGAATCAATTAATTTGAATAATAATAATAATAATAATAGCTGTACAAATTCTAGATACAAAACAAGATTAAAGTTTTGACATTAAACATTTTGAAACAGTAATTTAAATTAAATAAATCAGAATTTAACGAAAACTGAATTAATTAATTAATTTAAATAATACTAATAATACCAATACTACTACTACTACTAATAATAATAATAACAACATACTTAGATCAGGAATCAGGAATTTATATTTATAACAATACGTTAAGTAAAATTCCACAAGTCTGATATTGTAATACCATAAATTTACCACTTAAAAAAGAAAAGAAAGAAAGAATGATAGCGTAGCAGTGTTTTGAGGATAGTTTCTTAATAGGCCTATTACAAGAAATAAGTGTTAACTTTGACATACTGTTTTGTTTATATTTATATTGTGATATATTTCATGTGTTTATATTTCAATAAACAAAAAAATATATATTATATTGTCAAAGAAATTTTGTTTTCATTTCCAGTAGATCCAAATTAACCATATATCATCTTACTATCACTGCTTTCAATTTAAGACCATTTCCAGTTTAAATGAAAATACAGTCATCCATATCATAACGCATCAATATACATGACTGTCAAATATGTTGTGTGATGTTGCAGTATATTCCAAATGATGAATTTTGTCAAGTAAAGAGAACTCTTACTATCATTCTGTGCTCAGTGTACAGGGAGCAGTGAACACTGTGTAGGGACCCTGTGATTTGGAACGCAGCTCGCTCCCCATCAGAAGTGATGCCCTCAGCCTGTGGAGAGTCACGCTGCACTGTTGGAGAGGGTAGAGAGGTGTACGGCTGTGCTTGAGTGTGAAGGTCGCCGTGTGAGGGGTGTGTTATCACTGGCATCAGAGAGACAGTTTCCATTGCAAACAAGTGCTGCATTATGGGACAGACTACATAACAGAAGGCTCCACAGACCACTGTTGTGTTACGGAAACTACAAACCCCTACGGCACTAACTATTGTTCTTGTGTCCATGACAGATTGTGATGTGTGTGAGTGCTTTCCTTATTTACTCTGAAAAAAAAAAAAGTAAAAATACCCTTAGGTGTAGATGACAGATGGCCACCACGACTGTCCAGAGAGAAAAGGAGACAGACAAAGAGATGGAGAAACAGAGGACAAATCTCCTGACTCAGGTGAAAGAAAACATTAAAACTCCATCTAACATCTGTGGCCATCACCATTCTGGAATGGGATGGGGGAAGGAAGGAATCGGTGCAGGAAATGGGCATCATGTTGTGTGACAATGGAACGTCTCGGTTACGTATGTAACCCTCGTTCCCTGAAGGAGGGAACGGAGACGTCACGTCGGATGACCGACGAATTGGGATCTCGCTTAGAGGGACCAATCTACTTCGAGTGTAAACTCACGCTGTGATCAGCGGCAGCTGGATGCAATAATCGCATGCCAATGTGCATTGGCTCGTTTAGTTTACACTCGAAGTAGATTGGTCCCTCTAAGCGAGATCCCAATTCGTCGGTCATCCGACGTGACGTCGAGAGTGACCGACTGAAAGGGAACTATAGGATAACGAATCTAAAGACAAACAGGAATGCATTTTCTTAAAGGAACGGTTCACCCCAAAATTTAAAATTTGCTAAAAATTTACTCACCCTCAGGTCATTTCTTCAGCAGAACTGATTTGGAGAAATTGAGCATTGCATCTCTTGCTCACTAGTGAATCCTCTGCAGTGAATGGGTGCCGTCAGAATGAGAGTTCAAACAGCTGATAAAAAAATTACAATATTCCACAAGTAATCCACATGACTCAAGTCCATCAATTAATCTCTTAAAGAGTAAACCAGCATGTTTGTAATAAATCCATCAAGGCATTTTTTATTTAAATCGACTTGGCTAAAATATGTGTTCATGGTTCATAAAAACGCTTCCTCCACTGAAAAAGTTCACCCACTGTTGTCCTCTCACATAAAAATTTACAGACATATTTGTTTAGGACTGTTTTGGACTATTTTGGCCTGTAAACAGTGCTTGATTTGTGCATATTTCTCTCCTGACTCAGACAAGACGGCTTTATCCATAATGTTGCTTTCTCTTGTATTTTAGCTGGAAGCAACGGTTTGAAGTTAAAAACATCTTGATGGATTTATTACAAACACGCAGGTTTTCACTTCACAAGACATTAACTGATGGACTGGAGTCGTGTGGATCACTTGTGGATTATTGTGATGCTTTTAATCAGCTGTTTAAACTCTCAGTCTGACGGCACCCATTCACTGCAGAGGATCCATTTGTGGATCTGTTCTGATGAAGAAAAACTCATCTACAGTTTGCATGACCAGAGGGTGAGTAAATTCAGCAAATTTTCAAATGTCCGCTTACGTCAATAAAACACTCTATAAAGGCATAATTCACCAAAAATTAGAATTACATTATTATTTACTTATTCCACTGTCGTTCCAAGGAGATCTATGATACCTGGAGAAAGCTATCCGTCAGAATTCCCATTCATCCCAATGGCTGTTTGGGATACCAACCAGCGAAATCCCTTCATTTCAACCTAATATTACTTACTTTCTTATGTGAAACCCTTATATATTGAATGAAAATATCTGAGATTGTGTTTTCCATGTAATGAAACCTGATTCTTTACAGCTGCAAAACGGACACAAACCACCATAAAGGTGCTCCATATGACTCGTATGCTATACTTTGAGTGAAGTCATAGCTTTCAAATCATATGTGATTTGACTAGTCCTTTAACCCAGGTATCATCTTTGAAAACTCACAAGCTCAAAGAAGAGCAGCTCATTTTATCAAAATACTTGCAATGCAGTCTATTTCAGTGGCAGGGACTCTGGGGCTTATTGTGAAGTGCGAGAGGAACAGTAGGAAGTAATACATATAGGTTTCTGTGATTGAATTTTGATGAAGTGTTTTCTAAGACACTTCATGCAATGGCCTGTGGGGGTAAGGGATATCCCACTCCATGAATAGTCAGTCACGGTGACGGAAACACAAAGACGAGCTTCTGTCATCCAAACTAGTTGGCCAAATTTATGTGGACACACAAACCTCATAAATATTTGCTTTTTCAATATTTAATTTCAAAGCAGCTGGCATTAAAAGGGAGTCTGTGCACATGCTTTTGGTCATCTAGTGTATCTCAATGCAACATAAATCAGCTTCTGCATCATCAATGAATTATCTCCATTGACCTTTAGCTTCCATCAATATCTCAGCCCTCATTGATTATTTCTTGGAAGAGAGACATATTTTGTCAGTAAATTGCTTGAGATGCCAATGTTTTAATAGTTTTTCTTGGCAATAAAGGTCAGATTATTCCGTTCTGGATATGTCATGATATGAGTGTAAGATCAGACAATTCTAAATGTGTTGTACATTACATGCGGACAGTACATTTTTCTTTGCAGCTTTAGCATGATTTGCATGATAATATGTGGTTAAACTTTATATTATGGTGTCCTTGTTACAGTGTAATTATAAATGTAAGCACTGAGTAATATTAATTAACTATATGCACTTACTATATGATTAGGATGAAGGGTTTGGTTTAGGGTTAGTTGCATGTAATGCAATGCATTTGCTGCATAATTTATTGTTATTACTATAGTAAGTATATGTAATGTGTAACAAGGATACCATAAAATAGTGTTACCGATTTTTTGATCAAAACGATGAAAATTAAGCAGCAACATTGATATTAAACTATTATTTTGAGAATAATGTCAAAATGCTGACAATTACAGTAGGTTGTAGCATTGAGAATAATAAATTATTTGGCGAAATGATATCTAAAATTGAAAATTGTAAGTAAAATTCTGAGAATCTGATATCACAAATATGTTAGCACCACTTTAGGGTAGCATTTAAAATTTTAAATCTCTCATTTGTTAACATTATATAGTTAATACATTACCTAACATCAATTAAAAATGAACAAGCATTTATTAACCTTTGTTAATGTTAGTTTATAGAAATGTCCATAGTCCACAATGCATTAACTAATGTTAACAGATACAACATTTGATTATAAAAATGTATTGGTAAATGCTAAGATTAGTATTAAGATTAATAATGCTGTAGAAGTGCTATTCATTGTTAGTTCATGTTAACCAATTAAGTTAATTAGACCATATTGTTTAAAGTTATCCACTATAAAATAAAATTAAATGTCATAACAGAAGAAAGTTGCAACCTTTTGAGAATAATTTCATAATGGGCCTTTTATGAGAATAAAGTATTAACATTGATATTAAACTAGTAGTAGTTTGATAATTAAATCAATGCAATTCGACTAGTACTATTTTGATAGTAAAGATGATGGCGTAGTAGCAATGAGTTGAAATTTATTTTAATAATGTCAAAATTACAAGAGTTAAGTTGCAGCATTGAGAATAAACTAGCAATATTTTAAGAATAAAGTCAAAATGACTAATAAAGCAGAAGCATATACAATTTTAATTATAAGAGTAAAGTAAAGAAAGCAGCATAAAACTGAAGTGGAGTGAAACACTGGATGTCATATTGCTCAAAAGAGGCAATTTCCTGAACGTCTTTCTGGCTCTGTCTCCTGACTAAATGAAATTTCCTACACAGTCGCTCCAGTTTCCGAAAACTAATCATGCCTTGGTGCTGAAGCTCATAAACCGGCTATAAACTGACTTCAAAAATAAGAGAGTGACTGCTTGATAAGACACTCCAATATAACGTTTATCCAAGTACATGCCCTAATTGTGTAAATCATGTTAAGCTCACAACATTACTGAGAACAAAAATATCCACAGTTGTCTTACTCCTCAACATTTTTTTTTTTTTTTTGGCAGTCTAGTACCAGGACACTTTAAAACCGTTAATGAATGCACTCGCGTCTAGCTGGAGTGTTACGTTATTATTATAGCCTAGATCTCGAAGAAGACAAGGCTGATACACCCATGGTTCTGCAATTAAGGAGAAACTCCAAATCCGACTCCACAGTTCTCAAAAACAACTAGACGTGTCAGGATCAAAGTGCAATTACAACAAGAGAGCGCCATCGTTTCTGGAATACAAAACATGAGCATTGACTAAACACATAAACACACACAAGAACGACACAACCAAATAACATCAACACAGTTACAATTCAATCAGATTGACAGACGCTTTCAATATTTTCCCTCCCTCCCTGGATTTGTGGAGCAGGGATTCTGATGGTTGGCTAATAGGCTGTCAGTATCTCAGTGAAGAGTGCGTATCGTTTCCGTGTGTGGTCTGATAAGTGCCCTGATGTGAAATAACTACCTGTTTCCTGCTTCATTTTTCGCCATATCCTCTGTGATCCAGCTGAAGGCTCATTACCGCCCGGCGCAGGTAAGCGGCGGCTCCGGCAAATGATCTCCCAGAGGCTGGCGCGTTACACTTAGATGTCACATTTAATCTTTCTGCTTATAGAGTCTTAGGGAAGGAGACCTGCGTGTATCAGACATCTGAGCCCTGGCAGCTATATATATATATACACATAGAAATGGCTGTTTATGGAAGAGCGTATTAAAAAATGACAATTTTCTCCACACACACACACACTAACACACATACTGTACTCTCAGTATGGCAGTTCATGTATACACAGACTAGTGTAACATCAGCTCCAGGTCAAGTATGAAGATTCAATAAATGCCACATTCATTTTTCATATGAGAGGTGAACTAAAAGCAACTTCCCAGAATGCTTTGCATGGTCAGTTTCACTCATTCATTCACTCAATTAACAGTCAATGCAATACAAAAATGTGAACAAATTCAAATGCTGATATTAAATATTGTCATACATTTATGTCAAGTATATTTGTTCATACTGATTAATAAACTAAATAGAAAAACATATTAACAAGCATACATTGAATCATTTATTTAAGGTTGAATATTGTCAAAGTATTCTTACATGCACACGTGGGTGATTTAATAACCACTTTTAATGATATTTTATGTCAAGATATAGCAATAAACTCTTTAATTTGGATGTATAATGGTTTGAAGTGCTAATTAAACTATAAAACACCTGTTTCATTTGCATTTCTAAATTTAGTATGCAGTCTATTGTCAAGTATTTGAGGATTGCATTTTTTTTTTCAGAAGATCAGAAGATGGTGTGTTTCCTTTTCTACGTAAGCTATCAAAAGACAATCTAAAAATATTCCTAAGCGATTGGTTTTGAAAATTACAGTGTCCAAAAGATATTTAAAGACTCTGAGCTGATGGTGTCAGTTTTTATGATGGCTATAAAGGTAAACATTTCTTCCTGATTATAATACACAGTGTCTATTTATTTGTGCAAATATGCAAATACATTTAATTTTCACATACATACATACATACAAATACATACATTTCAATACATATGTATTTTAAAAATTCATATAAATGTGTATGTATAGATACACATTTTCTAAAAAACCTTTGCAAATATATTTAATATCTAAATATATTCCATATTATATGCATGTATAATATAATATCACAAATTTAAAAAAAAGTATACTGTACATATACACATACTATATACAAATACACACACATACTGTATAAGTAAAATAAAAATAAGTATATTTATATAATAAAATATTATAATATGATCTGCTCATATAACAATATGATGTTGAAGTTAACCATGATCATGATTCTTCTAACATTAAATTTGCAAAAATTATATATATAGTGCCTTGCGTATTCAAACCCCTTCATTTTTTTTCACATTTTGTTATGTGGCAGCCTTCCCTGCTCTCATCCATGCTAGGCTGCATGGAAGCCCAGAACAGAACCATACCGCCAATCCAAACTGTATGCTAATTGTCAATCATCTTTGACGATAGTGGTCCTGACACAAATAAATATATAATACACTTTATATTTGAGATAGAATTCATAAATAATAAATGTTGAAATTTTGTTTTGATGTTTAATTATAAATAAATTTTTTTATTTATAAATAAATACAGTCAAAATGCATTCGTCTGGTTTTGTCTGATCAGTGTGTTACTCCTGTTTGTCGTGTCTTTGAATGCCATGAAGTGATGTTCTGTAATCGGTTGGCACAGTGCGAATTGGCTGTATATTGTACCTGCGAACAACAACTTTGCAAAGCCTTTCCGCTAGAAATCGGAAATCTCACTTAAGACGATTGAATAGACCTTTTGGTCCAGTACACAGGTTACTATTGGGCCACTGAAACGCATCCTATATGATCACTTCAAAGAAGTCCACTGATGTAGTCTGAGAGGTGTCAAAGGTCACCGTTCTCCATAACCTACCTGAAAGTCATGGTGTGAGGGGAACTGTCTCACACACACACCCTACAGAGACAGTCCTGACATTTGCCGTCCCATCATGAGGCTTCAGAGCCCTGATAACAGATGGTGGCTGCCTGTGAGACTACCTTACTATCATGATTTCAGCTACATGCACACACACCCCGGACACTTTACATTCCTAGCGCTGTGGGACATTAGATTGTGCTCTGACTCTCAGTGCAACAAACAAACTTGACATTCTCTTAATAACAGTCTGATTTGCAATATTAAGTCTACTGCCGAAAGACCATCACACACCCACACTCACATTTTGAAGTGCAAAGAAGTAATTATCTCGAAACATACACTCTCACAAGTGCACTTCAGGATTCTGGGTTTATTCTCACTTGTTAGGCATGAATTTGTTCCAGTGACTTGGACAGAGCCACTCCAGAGAGAGAAGTACCATAAGGCCACGACACAGGTGGACCAAAACGGAGGCAGGTCGCTGAGAGACTCCCATAATTAGATATAAGAAACATAAGGAAGTTAGGACAAGACATGAAAAATATTTCTGTTCCAAAACCTAAGTGAGCAGTCTTGCTCAAACACTCGACATAAAACATCTCAAATAGCGCAACAGATTCAATAGAGTCTGATGTTAGCGTGTTGCTAAGCTAACAGCACAATGTTCTAATAAACATTAAAATAGAGAAAACATACATAAATACTATAAATAAATAAATATAGGGCAAAAAATAGATTTTTATTAAACTGAAGAAACTAAAAATTTGACTATATATTATCTGTATCTGTTCAATATAATACAGTATTGAACAGATACTGAATTCATTCAATATAAATCACAATGGGGATCATTTTAATTTTAATATAACATTTACATTGAAAATGATATTAATTCTAATGAGAAGTAATTAAATTGATCAATTAAAATGACATTAATCAATTTATTTGATTTTTGTTATTTATTTTTTTATAAAAAAATATTGATTAATTCTTTATTATTCTTTAATTATTTATAATTAATTAATGAGTCATAATAATAAAGTCACAATTCAAAGAAAGTCACAATTAGAAGAAACACAGTGCGGTATTAATTGACATTGTAAGTTATAAGTCATAATTATGCAAAAGCATCAGTTTTTTTGGTTGCATTTTTGATATGATTGGTTGCATTTGTCATTATTAAAGCCGCACAGTTCAGAAAAAAGCCTCAATTACAAAAAAAAGTCACAATTGTGAGATATTTCACATTGTCAGTTATAATTGACAGATATTGTGAGATATTTCACATTGTCAGTTATAATTGATATAATTAACAGTTTTAAATGATTTTGACGAAGTCATTATTCAAGTTACAATTCAGACATTTTACAGTCAAATTTTTGTTTCAGAAGAAGAAACATGTAAGTTTAAATAGAATAACAATATGTTTTCTTTCTCAAGGGCCACAATCATGAGATACAGAATTGCAATGTGATATACAGTAGTTTTGAGACATAATGAAGTTAGAGATATCGAGTTGCAGTTATGAAAATAGAACAATTTACTTTTCAACCTGCCATAAAATGCAGTCTAGGTATAGGCAGCTCACTAGGTTTTGGAACAGAGCTAATATCTAGATGTTCACATATGGTGTTAGGACATAATGGGACAATCCAAGTGTGACGTCCTAAAGCTGTTCATGTGGCGCAAGAAACCGTTTGCAGTGCAGCTCTGATCAGAGCACAGATCTATTTCTGGAGCTGAGCATCAATTACATACCCTTTTAGTACCCTTTTTTAGTACCCTTTGGACCAACTATTACTGACAGAACTATTTATAGAGAACTGCATTTCCAACAATACCCAACCTGCCCTTTAGGCCTGATCTGATGCACAAAATCCGACACACCCTTCACCATTCCCACAAAGACGCTATCACTTCTGCATCTCGTCTCCTTTATCATGTCCTTTTCTCATTCTCTTCCTCAGTCCCTTCTCGTTTCCTCCCATCTCTCGCTCATCCCCTCTGACTGCCGTGCAATCCCACAGCGGTCCGTAGAGGAATGAGAGGATATTCCACGGCAATGGAAGGTAATGCCTTTACAGGATGACCGGAGGATTTGCCAAACCCCTGAAGAAATCCAACAATTTGTTATCGTTCAGTGAGCAGAAGCGTGTGGATTCTGATCAAGCCGCTTCTAAGTGAAAACGCAAGGGTGTTTAAAAGAGTTTTTAAATATAGAATCAAATTTATGGAGAGGTTGTAAAACATGCTACCTAAGGGCAATAAATTTGACTTAAATTAACTAAATTACACAGATAGCTAAAAAGTTAATAGTCTGTGTGTGTGTGTGTGTGTGTGTGTGTGTGTGTGTATACAACTGCGTATATACAGCACAATATTTTTTTAAATCTGTTAAAAAACGTATTTAGTCTATTAAAAATATCTAAAAGAATTATTAGAATTAATAATATAATTACTAATTTTAAATAAATTAACGAATTATAAAAATATAACAAGAATAAAACAATTAAATGATAAAAAATACATTTAATTCTAGAAAAATAAATAATTTTATTTTCATTACCTTTATTAATTCTTGCCTATCTTTACATACAGTATATTTATTTAATAAGTAATATTTAATATGTAATATTTCACTGATTTTTTAATATATTTTACTATTTTGGATATTAATTACATATAAAAAAGGTAATTTAATTTATTATTTTTATTTACATAACACAATTTACGTTTTTGTTTTAACTATAAGTATATTTTCATAATTTGTTTATATATGTATATATATATATATATATATATATATAAAAGCAATTAAATGTTTTCTC
>NW_015634013.1:301528-302188 GCF_001515625.1 Sinocyclocheilus rhinocerous | reverse complement strand
TATAATGCATAAATGTATAAATTATAAAAAAATATTACACAAATAATAACTTTTTGATTGATTGATTTAATTGCTTTGGATAGTGGATGAATGTCTCTAACTTAAATCAGTATATCATATATCTCCAAATATCATATGTAATCCACATTTACAGTGTCTTTAGCATTAAACAAGCCAAATTTATAATTTAAAAAAACATAACTAGTGTTATGTACAGTACATGCTGAGCATATTTTTAAGGACAGAGGTGTGTGTCTGTATTTGATGCTCTTTATACCTCTTTCTTACATTGTGCCCTTGGTGGCTGTTGAATTTTGCATGACCTGTGCTGTTTCTCCTGTTGGGAGAGATGGGAAAGCAAACAGAGATGGAAAGCTTTCTCAATGCTTCCTGATGCTCATGGACTCAGCCAAAGTCTCCGCAATCAATCTTTTCCTCTGCTGCATTAGCTTTAGACGTAGCAGACACAGAACAAGAGTAATCTGAATGCAAATGAGCCAACAAACAGATACAAGCACACCAAACGTGCACCTGCAAAGAAAAAAATGACATTATTCACCAAAAAACAATGTCAGTGAAATAAAGACCAGAATGTAAAGGCTTGAAAATTAATTCCTTCAATCTATGAGCTCCCTTCATTCATTCAGAAGAGATATGTTA
>NW_015634013.1:287306-301518 GCF_001515625.1 Sinocyclocheilus rhinocerous | reverse complement strand
ATGACCCTGGACCACAAAACCAGTCATAAGGGTCAATTTATCGAAATTGAGATTTATACTTTATCTGAAAGCTGAATACATAAGCTTTCCATTGATGTATTTGTTATGATAGGACAATATTTGGCCGAGATAGAACTGAAAAAAAATTTAAAAAAAAAAAAAAAAAAAAAAAAAAAAATCATCTTTCAGAGAATAGAAACAATTTGGGCAGGAAATGGTTTTCGGGCCCAAGAAATATAGAGCTGTGATAACGTTCCCAAAATACAGTGTAAGTGTGTGAGAGAATGACAAAAGAAATGGACTGCTGGTGTAATTTATTTGTAAATTAGCATTTTAAAGCTCGGCAGACACGTTTGTTTCTCACAAGCGAGTGCGCACATCTCTTTTAATGCGACACTAGCAACATCACTGTCACACTCCAGCTATCTGATGAACCTTTCATCTGCATTCTCAATCTGCACACAACGCTCCACCTTCCCATCACATCTGAGTTATGACCTCACACCCATATTCAATACGTCCACCTGCATCCATCAATCAAAGCGACTGGGCAGCGAACACACACACACTGTGTGAGGAATTGTAGTGACGGTTGGGGGTTACCTGAGGGAGCGCTGCCCTCATTTCCTTTGCTGGACATCAGAGGAGCGACTCCGTCAAGGACAGACTTCACACACATATATGTCACATACTATACGCACAACATGTACCTGACACAGCTTATTATTCTTTCTTTAGAAACCCTTTTGGTATTTTATGTTACAGGGGAACAATGGACAAAATGGCAGCCTATTCATCTACTGCTCAATCTCTCATTACAACTAATTTCTCCCATTTTTACTGGCCTTTGAATCATCTTAAACATTCAATAATGCTGAATGGTCAATATCTTCATTCACAGTGGAGTTTGAACTCAAAATGGTCCTAAAGCTGCTGTCACTCAAACGGTTGATTGAATCAAACATATATTTGAAAATGTAGCCTTTCAGCATGATATCAGAAACAAAATGTGAGAATGGTTTGTCTATGAAATTATTTCAGGGTTTCTCCAACACCACAAACAAGAATTCTGGTCAGTTTGAGCTTAATTCTGAAATCATATATAATCATTAATGTATTTTAATGTTTTAATGAGGGTCTGTTATATGAACCAAAGCGGCATTTATTTGGTCAAAAATACATTAAATATAGTACAATTTTGAAATGTTATTATAATTTAAAATAACCGTTTTCTATTATAAATATATTCTAAAAATTAATTTATTCTTAAGAAATTGAATTTTCAGTAGCCATTACTCTAGTCTGCAGTGTAACAAATAGATGAAACAATAGATAGAATGATAGACAGAGAGATAAAATCATAGATAAAATGATAGAACGATAAAATAATAGATAGAATGATAGAAGGGTGGACAGAAGGCTAAAATGAAAGACTAAAACAACAAAAGATAGAACGATAAAATCATAGAATGATAGAACGACAGATAGAATGATAGAACTATATATAGATAGAACGATAAACAGAACCACAGATAAATAGAACGATAGATAGAATGATAGGATGCTAGATATGATGATAAATAGAACAACAGATAGATAGAATGACAGAATGATAGATAAATAGAACAATAGAATGATAGATAGAATGATAGATAGAATGACAGATAGATAGAAAGATAGCTGGAATGACAAATAGGATGACAAATAGATAGAACGATAGATAGACAGAACAATAGATATATAGAATGACTGATAGAACGAAATAACTATACATAAAACAATATAATTATAGATAGAACAATAGAGTGAAAGAACGATAGATAGATAGAACGATAGATAGATAGATAGATAGATAGAACGATAGATAGATAGAACGATAGATAGATAGATAGATAGATAGATAGATAGAACGATAGATAGAACGATAGATAGATAGAACGATAGATAGATAGATAGATAGAATGACTGATAGAACGAAAGAACTATACATAAAATAATATAATTATAGATAGAACGATAGAGTGAAAGATAGATAGATGATAGATAGATGATAGATAGATATAGATAGATAGATAGATAGATAGCTAGATACAAGAGCTTTATTGTCATATGTACTAGTACAATGAAATTAGAACGATAGAACAATAGATAGAACGATAGATAGAACGACAGACAGACAGACAGACAGATAGATAGATAGATAGATAGATAGATAACTTGTCTGACAAAATCCGTTTGCAATATTCACAAATGCACAGGGCAAGTAAATTAATTTTAGTAATATTATTGACTAAATTTTTTCAGAAATATATGATTTAAGAAAAAATAATAACGTCTGCTATCTATTTTTGCATATGTATTTTGTGACACAAGTAAATTAGAAGAACCTTTGTAACTGATTCTTCTTTTTATTCAAAGGGCATTTTGTAATAATTCGGTCCAGTAAGTGACTCAAATACATCCAAGACTAAGGCTGCTCAATTTTCTCTTTTCAAATGAAATGCAAGTCACAGAGGAATCTAATTACAGAATCATTTAAAAACACAGAACAAGAAGCGTCTCCGGATTGTATTGAATCTGACAGTCTGTTGAGATCTCTCCATTTAATCAAATATTTTCTCTCCTTTTTTCTCAAAAGCATGAAGCTCAGGCACTTCCCCAGTGAGCAGGCGAGCTCTGATATAGTGTGGACGGTGTCTTAATTAAAACCTGATCATTACCAGTCGTCCCAGGGCTCCGACTAACACACTCAAGCATTTCGCACATGACAGGAGGGCAGAGCAGAGAGGCCCTATAGAACTGCACCATTTCACAGTCTGCCTACAGCCATTCAGACGCTTCTAGAATGTTCTGGGAAACTAAATTTAATTATGAAGGCTTAAGAGTGTGTACATGAGACTCATGTTAAGAAAAGTCATTCTTAGCTAGATCTAGGTCAGAAAGTAAAATCATCTTAAAGGAACATTCTAGGCTCAAGGCACAATGCTAATTACCGAAGAATTTTTTTTTTCTCCACAGAAAATAACTTCTGCCTGAGGAAAATAAATAAACAAATAAATAAATAAATAAAATTTCATTATAATAATATAAAATAATGAAAATAAAAATTTACTTCTGTCTCAGTAAATACATTGATGATTTCACATTTTCAAGTTACGAGGTTAGTTTTAGCACACATTTCTCTTCTTAACATTAGCAGCTCTCGTCACCAAATATCCCCTTGAAAAGTTAAACAACTAAAACTTTTAAGTCCAAATTTGATGTGCACAAACCCTGAAATTCATGTGTGATGTTCCTGTCTAATATGCATTTTCTCAGGCTAATTTAAATAATCCTGACCACAAAATGAACAAGAGTATGTTACCCCGATGAAATATTCACATCTCATTAAGAATATCCCTGGGACCAAACATTAATATGGGCTTCTTTAAAAAATTGAAATGTTATACTAAAAATGAGAGGCATCATGAATCTTTTAGGGGTTTTGCACATATGTGGCTATGACTCTCTCAGGGAAAGGGGGGACGTTTCCTCATGATCTTGGTTTCTAGTTCTGTGTGAGATTGTGACTGGATTCAGAACAGCATACAACCATCTACTCATACAGTATGTAGATTCTGCACAGTATGCACATTTTCTATAAAAAAGTTGCAATTACATTTAAAAAAAATAAAATAAAAAGATGTAAATTCTGAAAACCGAGAAAAATGTCTGAATTGTGAAATTGTGGGATGAAAACTCATAATTGTGAGAAAAAAGTCAGAATTCTGAGTTTATATTTGGAATTCTGATTCGAGAATTGCGAGTATCTTACGTTTCTATTGAGTTCAAAGAAAAAAGTTTGAATTGTGAGACCAAATTTATAAAGCACTGCACAGAAGTCGCAATTGCTTTTTTTTCTGCAGTGGAAACAGGCTTTCATAACAATGAAGCTTACATCACTGTCTGAATATCAGGCAAGATTTAACATCATCTATGTTCAGAATTAAATACTAGCTTACTACTGAATACTGCACAACAGTTCAGAGTTTAAAAAAAGCAGTAAAAAACAGTACCAGAAGTACTGCATTGTTGTCACATGACCTCACAACATTCATCACTCGACCTTATCGTGTTGCATGTTTAACTCAGCAAATTCAAACATTCTAAACCATAAACCTTGCACAAAACATCTGTTGAATGTCATTCTAGCATCTGTTAGGGAACATTTAGTAGAGCATTGCAGATAAGCAAACAATCTCCAAATTACATCCTTCAGGTAAACACACACACACCGGATAGATGCGTAGTGTTACGGGGCGAATGAGACGTGAGACGTGCGGATCCATTTGCAAAGCTTTATTAGAAGACATGGTCAGAAACAGGCAGGGTCGAACACCAGCAAACAGACATGGCACAGGCAAGGCACAAGAGTAATCCGTTAAGCAGGCGTGGGTCGATCGATGGCGAACGTAATCCAGAAGGCTTGACAAGAGGGTTAATCCGTGGAACACGAGCAATAGTCCAGGCAAGGTGCAAACATAATCCAAAAGACAAGGCGAAAGGGTAATCCAAAATACTCAGGCAAGAACACGAGAAAGCAGGCAAGAGTAGTGTGAGAGCCAATGTAATCGGAAAGGGTGACCTCTGGTGGCAATCGGACGGAAGTCCATGGACAGGATTCGTGACACGTAGTGAGAAATGTAATCATACAGCATCTCGGCACCAGTGAAAAACTCCCACAATACAGCTACAGGCACGCAGCTACCCGCCAGAAGCGCTTTACAGTGATGCTGGGGTAACACATCTTTCCTTCGTTCAAAGGAGGAAACAGATGGGAGGGTGGGAAACCTGTGGGACTTAATACTCCATTGCCGACTGTTGTGCTCCCGGGTGCTGCTGTTCCATTCGGTAAAACAGAATGGAGTCTGATAATAAAAACAAACAGTAAGCGCAGCAAAATCAGCCCGCCCAAGCCCTGCAGTGACCCTTAGGTTGAACCTTAAAATTGCTCAGAGATGTAAGTGTTCCCTTGACGGAACCAACTGTGCCTTTGTGTCTTACAGAAAGAAAAGAGCAAAAACACAAACTTTGAAGCTTCCTGTGATACAATATTGATTGTGTATTCCTCTCTCTGCTACATCTGATAAAGTCAGTCATATGCAAACACACAAACTGGATCAATGACAGAAAATCCATCTCAGTATCAGCGCCTTTTCTGCTGTTTTATTAAATTGTGCTCTTTTTTTTTTTTTAGCTATGCTAATCTACTCTTGACTTTTCAGTATGGCTGTTTCATTAAAGGAATAGTTCTGAAAACAAGTTAGAAAACTTGCTGAAAATGTATTCAGCCTCAGGCCATCCAAGATTTGTTTGTTTTGGAACAGATTTGGAGAAATTTAGCATTGTAGTACATGCTCCTCTGCAGTGAATGGGTGCCGTCAGAATTAGAGTTCAAAAAGCTGATAAAACATCACAATAATCCACAAGTAAGCCACACAGTCTACCAATTAACGTCTTCTGAAGTGAAAAGCTGCATGTTTGTAAGAAACAAATCCATCATTGAATGTTTAAACCATTGCTACTGACCAAATTAAGAGTCCATAATCCATAATAACACTTCCTCCAGTGAGAAAGTCAATCCCCTGCTAACATAAAACCACTGGCATATTTGTTTATAACTGTTTTGGACTGTTTTTGCTGGTAATATTTCCTTTCTGATTCAGGTAAGGTGACTTTTTCACTGGAGAAAACAATATTATGGATAGAGGAGCCCTATTTTAGCCATAAGCAACGGTTTGAAGTTAAAATGTCGTAATGATGAATTTGTTTATTACAAACACGCAGCCTTTCACTTCACAAGACATTAATTGATGTACTAGAGTCGTGTGGATTATTGTGTTGTTTTTATCAGCCTTCATTCTGACGGCACCCATTCACTGCAGAGGATCCATTAGTGAGCAAGTGATATAATGCTAAATTTCTCCAAATCTGTTTTGATGAAGAAACAAACTCATCTACATCTTGGATGACCTGAGGGTGAGTCAATTTTTTGGCAACTACTGTACTTCTTTAAACAATGAGAACAAAATGTCAATCTCAATTTCCCTGCAAGCGCAATGAGATGTGATACAGTGTTTTAGAGGATGTGTTTTGGCTGGTGGACGATAAGTAGCAGCGTACTTCTCTTGAAGTTCATCTAAATGACAGAACACACACCCTGGAGGAGGAACGCTCACAAACATGAACATATTTAGACGCGGCAACGTGGCTGTGACTCTCTTGAGGGAGACCTAACTGCGGTAAAACCTTTGTCTGCTCTGCTGCTGTGCACTGAGTGCAGGGGCCATACATTATGTAAACATCAGCTTGTTAAATGTCAAGCCTGTTGGTTTTGACTAGGCCTTGAAATGATTTCAACTGAACCCTTGTTCTGCTTAATGAAATGAACTGAAGGATTTGCGAGTGAATACACTCACTAAATAGAGATTAAATTAATGCAGTGCACTAAAAAAAATTGCTTCATGTGGTAAAATCAAAATTAAAAACAAAAAAATGACAACTGAATCAACCTAAACACACTAGGTTAGCAGTAGGTACCATAGGTTCAAACAACAACCAATCTTGGACTGGAGTGAACAAGAAATGGAATGGATTGGGGAAAAAAAATTCTAATAATGGAAATTGCATAATTTAAAGCAACTGTGCAATCTGTAAGAATCTGGTAGAGTTAAACTACAATTTTAAAATAGATAAGGTAAATCTAAAGTCTGGTAGGACAAACCACTACATGTCAGTTGAATTCTATATTAATGCTATATATGAATTCTTTATTAAAGTTCCTCATTGGCAAACGCAACACTATACAGTTTTGCTAAGGAACTAAATTGGAGAATGGACTGTTTATTGCAGTAATCAATGTTAATACATCTAACTTTTTTTGAATACTGATGCATTCTATGAGGTTCCTGATGACTTCTAAAAACCAATAAGCATTGCGTTAGCAGCGCAAAAGGTTGTGGGTTCGATTCCTCTAGGGAACACACATTCTGGTAAAAAATTTATAGCCTGAATGCACTGTAAGTCGCTTTGGATAAAAGCGTCTGCTAAATGCATAAATTAAAATATATATATACACCTTGATTTAAAAACAAAACAAGATGAGAAAAAAGAAAAGAAAAGAAAAAATATATGAGAATATATGACAATACTGGTTCTTTGTTAAAACTAATAACTTAAATTTTAGTCCTGTCTGTTTATGTTTCCATCAGAATCTAATCAAAGATTTACTGCCATCATTGTTAAAATTTACAATACTGCCAAAGGATATAGAATACATAATACAAAAGGATATATAAATTACAGAAAGAGGCAACTGAGAACATAAATGAGGTGAAGCAAATAGAGTGAAATAAATAAAGGAAATTAAAGCCCTCTACACTTAAGCGCAAACAAGACCCCAAGAGAAACAGCCAGGACTAAAAATAAACAGACACAATCATTCCTTCATTTGCATTTCCTTGTTTCACAGGAAGGGATACAACCCACATTATCAGACACAAAGGACTGTGACAGCTTCTTCTGTGCATATATTGTTCCTCACCTATGACAGATCAGATATTAAAAATGTAATATGTTCTATATATAGTCTGTCTACACTGCAGGAAAACTGTGACAACACACTGCTTATATTTACACTTATTAATTTTCAGTTTGGTTATTCTCCAAATGTCAAACCCTTTGGTAATGAAGTCACAGTCTCAGTGGGTTTTATGTTTGCAGACATGTTTTAACCGCATGTTAGTTGGAATGCTAGATGGTGAATTAAATAACCGAATGTAAACTGCATCGTTTTTGTGTGTGCTTTATGTTTTCCTTTTTACTTTTCCAGTAGATTACACATTCATGCTGCATTTCTGCTGCAGCTCCCATGAGCATCCTGAACTGGTGAATTCTGGAAATATCCATGAAAAATGCATCCATTCATCTCACCTTGGAGCTACGGCTGAGAACATGGATGTTACCATGGTGATAAGTTATAAGATTATAGAGTTTGTATTGCTGTCAGGTATGAGACGAGGAGGATTAGCAGAGAACGTGTATCTCTTGATCGGACTTTCAGAACTTTCTTTCTCTCGCTCGCTTTTTCCTCTCTCTCCTTACTGCAGTGTGACATACAGTAGTGCTCTTAACATAAAAAAAACTATATAACATATTGTATATCATCTGCGAAATACACAGCCCTTGAGAAGTTTAAAAGTGAACTGTGCTATACCAAGATACTAAGAGCATCATTAACTTGTGTAGGTTTGCATGAAAGACTATTTACAACTGATTTATTTGACAACAACACTTTTAAAAGGGCCTTTGAGTCTCAGCACTTCGTTGCAGCTTTGACAGCCTGAGCAGAATCATGCTAATCTGTTAATATCATGCTAATGCACCTACATGAATGTTTGTACACAAACATGCTAGCTTGTAAAAGGACAAGGATACCGAGTCTCATTCACTAAGTGTGAAACAAAAAATAATGGAAATGTACTTACCATCAGGCCACCCCAAGATGTAAATGAGATTTTTCTTCATCAAAATAGATTTGAAGAAATTTAGCAAAACATCCACTTCCTCACAAATGGATCCTCTGCAGTGAATGGGTGCCGTCAGAATGAGAGTCCAAACAGCTGAAAAAAAACATCACAATAATACAAGTAATCCACATTACTCCAGTCATCAATTAATGTCTTGGGAAGTGAAAAGCTGTATGTTTATAATAAATAAATCTATCATTAAGACCTCTTTACCTTCAAACCTCTGTTCACAGCTAAAAATAAGAGTCTCCATCCATAATATTGCTTTCTCCAGTGAAAAAAAAAAGTAATCTTGTCTGAATCATGAGAGAAATATGCACAAATCAAGCACTGTTTACATCCATCTAAAACAATCCTAATCCTACAGAAAAGTCTGTAAGAGGACAACGGGGGATGGACTTTTTCACTGGAGGAAGCATTATTATGCATTATGAAGTTGTACTGTATTTTGGCCAGAAGCAAAGGTTTAAAGTTAAAACGCCTTTATGGTGGATTTGTTTCTCACAAACACACAGCTTTTCACTTCACAAGACATTAATTGATGGACTGGAGTCATGTGGATCACTTGTGGATAATTGTGATGTTTATATCAGCTGTTTAGACTCTCATTCTGACGGCACCCATTCACTGCAGAGGATCAAGTCATGTAATGCTAAATTTCTCCAAATCTTTTGCAATAAAGAAACAAACTCATCTACATCTTGGATGCCTTGAGGGTGAGAAAATTTTCAGCAAATTTTCCTTTTTGAATGAGTAATTCCTTTAAAGTGATTTTTGTTGTCGAAGCAAAAACAGACCAATGAAATCTTGAAATTTTATGTCTAAAATATAAGTTACTCAATATTAACTTCTTGTTTATTTAACTTTTGTATAAAAGAAATATTACACACAGATAAGTACATAATATGATTATGTATCCAGCTGGTAATTTGTGCAAGAAGTTGCCTATTGTCTTTTTCCATATATCAAAGACAAATTTTAGTGTACTACTTTGCTCAAGTCAAAGCATACAGTCGTGCCCAGTCCTTGTCCTCTGCTGTCCTCTCTATAAACACTATCAACACAGTGTCAAGCACTCTGAGATTCTATTTAGATTCACTGATCTGAACAGCAAACAGACTGCAGGGCAGATAAGACATTTATATTTAGGTAAGAGCTACAATCCAGTTTGGCAATGTCGTTCGGCAGGGGTTCAAGCTAACTTGGTGCTTCCAAAAAGTTTGCAAGCTGATGTCAATGTACTAACATTTTTCCTTGACGATATGGTGTTTTAAATTAATATTTGAACATTTCAACATGTTGGAAATAAATAAATTGCCACCCTCTCAAAGAATATATAATTAAGAGATAATTTCAAGTGGTTGTATCAGTTCTCGCATTTCCTTTGCTGGTCATCCCGACGAGAAATGGCTCCGAGAACAACTACATCTTGAAAACACCACACCACTCAGATGCTCGCTCTCTGTGAGATCATTATGTTATGAGAGGCTCATCTTCTCTTCATTTGTTAATTTTGCATTCATTTGCCATAAAAGGGGCATATTTCTTCCTCTAAGACCGGCCATTAAAGCAAACCAGAGCACAATACATGCTCTCTCATTCATTCGTACGCATAAAGCCATCTCATTTTAAAATCTTCATTATCTGCCCCCCTTGTTTTCTTGTGGTCTTTTTGCTTTCAGAGGAGGATGAATGTTTCTCCGTGTAATTATTTGCTCTCTGATTGGATGAAGTTCATCTGATCCATTACTGAGGGGTCTTGGCTCTAATTTAGATGGTCGATTTTATCCCCCCTCCTCCTGTTGAGTCACAGCATCACTGTTTTACTTTGTTTGGACGCCATTAACTAACGCTCTCAGGCTGTGGACTGGATTTATGGCTTGTCGAGTTGTGGGGAGAGCTGGGGCTTTCCTGGAAGAAGAATCATGTGCGATCTCGATTGCTTTTTAATGAAAGGCATTTGCTTGGAGAAATTCCGCACAGAGGCGTCATTTACTGACTGGACGGGTGAGACGTGTCCCTAGCACTTTTTGCCATGGCTGATTTTGTCCCCACCACTTTATGAAGTAGCTTGTGGCAGGAATACATCTAAATAGAGGCAACGTTTGTTGTGACAACTAATCTGTCAGTAGAGTTTAGTTGAGCTGTTAAATCAGAAACAATAATTGCTCACGGTGTATTGAGAACTCAGTTTTCAAAACACATACTACCATTCAAAAGTTTGGGGTCGGCAAGATTATATTTATTGTTTTTGAAAGAAGTCTCTTATGGGCAGCAAGGCTACTTTTATTTGCACAAAAACACAGTACAAGCAGTAATACTGTGAAATAGTATTGCAAATTGAAATAACTGGACTCTATTTTAAAATAACTTTAAATGAACTTTAAATGTGATGAATTTTCAGCATCATTACCCCAGTCTTCAGTGTCACATGATCCTTCAGAATTATTTAAATTAGCTGATTTGCTGCTCAAGAAACATTTGTTATTATTATCAATGTTGAAAACAGTTGTGTTGCTTAATATTTTTTGTGAAAATCTTGATCAATTTTTAATGAATATAAAGTTCAACAGAACAACGTTTACTTGAAATATAAATATTTTGTATAAGTGTAAAGACTTTACTGTCACTGCTGATCCGTTTAATACTAATACAATAATTAATTTCTTTATTTATAAAAAAAACAGACAACAATACAAACTGAAATAAACTAAAATTATACATATATATATATATATATATTTTCACTTTTTTGAGTGAGTGTGTGAGAGAGAGAGAGAGAGAGAGAGAGAGAGAGAGAATCATATTTTGGGGTATTTTACATCTTATACAGACCAATGTGTTCTACTGAAAATTAAAAAGTAAAAGATTATTTCTTCATTCTTCAAAAAATAAAAATAAAAATAAATTACCAACCCAAACATTTGAAGTAGTGTAGCTCATTTTACCTCATTTTTGGATATTTCCAATTGTAACTCTACATTTCAGTTTTGACTTGGAAAGGCTGCGACACACTTGATTTTAGGATCAATAAGTCGCAGAGAATATCACAACTATAAAATCATGATAAATTTTGTGCATAACCCAATTAATATTCATGAACTGGCCTTTTGGCCAAACCAGTCTGACTTTTTACTCAATGGAAAATGTCCTAATTAAAATGTTTTCAAAATTCAAGATGTGTTGTGCCAAGTTTGATGGCAGTGATGCCAAACTTTGGTTTTCATTGATTCTCACATCTCCTAACTGTACATGCCAAGTTTGAGTATGCTGAGGTGCGAATGAGATTTGAGAGTCATACAGGTTTGAAACAACAGGAAGGCGAGTAAATAATGACAGAATTGAAAGGGAGGAGAAAGAACATCTTGGAAGGAGCTCAAAATGGGAGGAAGAGCAGCTTGAAAGTGTGCTGAGATTCTTGAGGAAACCACACGGGAGAGAAGGCGAGGGTTCGGCACATCAAGAAACTTTTTAACAAAAAAATTTTTAACAGGTAAGGTCTTGCCAAGAAAGCCCTCCAGAGGAAGTTTGTTCAGCTAATATAGGAGGAACAAGAAGCACAGGAAAGGTTAGCATACATGATATTATTGATGTTTTATGTATTTCTACTGATGTCATGCAATAATTAATCTCTCAAAGAGCTCAGTGAGTGCTAATGTATTCAGTCTTATTAGCTACATGATCCAACCCTGCACAAATCCAGCCATTCAATTAAATCAACAAGTGCTAGTGTGAGTGGAGATCATCCAATCACAGGGGTCAGAGATATTCTATTGACCTTCAACTGTACCGGGTGCGACATCTGAAATAAGAGGGCGAATACTGACAGTGCATTCCCTTAAGTGTTCATCTTCACACACACGAAAACGAGAGTCTAGGCAGAGCGCAGTGTTAACAGATCTGATTTAATGCGAAGAGAAAAGCACAGTATGAATATTTAACAGCTTTTTGTTAAACAGTTCTTTGCTACGGCACTTGGTTTCCAATGTTTTTTTTAAGTCAGCTCTCAATGGCTTAACTACGATTTAATGACCAGCATTGCAAAAATCTCATCCCTCAAGAGTTTTCCCATTTTCCTAAGCCATTAGATAAAACCTAGAATCGCCTATGGAGGAAGAATAAGAGAGTTACAGGAGGGAGAACAAACGCTATGAACAGTTTTACATTATCACGTTCTGAAAATGGAAGGATTAAAGTGGTTGTTAATTAGCAGAACGAGTGCGATTTATGGAAAAACCTAAATTAGCTGTGTAAATAAATGCGAATAGACAGTCGCTTGGGTTTAGATACACATATTAACCCCATTAATCTATCAGATATGTACAAATTTCTAATTCATTTTGGTACTGAGGGAAATTACATACGATATTGATTTCACGCAGATCATATGCCTATGTACTGTATGTGTGTTTAGCCATATGATGATGATTTCTGTCAGTATGGGCCAAGGTCACTCTGTTAAGAGTTCTGTCCAGCACGCCACAAACATCTGTTCCCTCATATATCATTCATAAAACCACAGCGCGTTTCTTGCTGGCCGCATGATGAGTGTTAGCGGTTTCCTTGCAGTTGTGAACACACATACACATGCTATGCTTAAAAAACCACTAGGGAAGGCAGATCATTACACACACGCTTAATGCCACACATACTCCCTGTCCGCAGACAGCCGGTCACCTGAAGGTGAACTTTGGGCCAGACAGCAAAGAGCAGCGCTAGGACTGTGGATGCTGGGTAATCCTCACCGACCGCTCAGTCAGCACACGTCAGACAGAGAAAGTCTCGGGTTAAATGACATTGAAATGGATTGATGTTCTTCGTCCTCTGCACACATACACACAAACATGGGTCATTCCTGCTGTGAGGTACATTTTCATATTTCTATCATATAAAGTGTTCCAGAAAGTATTTGGAGAGTATCTGTACAAACATTTAACATACATACAAACATAACTGACTTTAATTGACTTAATATATTGGACAAAATCATTTTTAAATGATAGAAATCATATTAGGAGATTTTTTTTAAAGAGATATTCAGTAAATAATATATAATTGCACTATTTTAAAATAGTTTCATCATGTCCTGGGTTATTCTAACATGAAACTTAAAATAAATATTCTAGGTGCATTCACTTTTTTCCCCTCATTTCTGTAATCTCTAATCCTTTCTGTTTCAAACAACACATTTTGGGGAAAGCGTTTTTCTCCTATGTCCTCAATTTTACTTTACATTCTGTTAGCCTTTTGTAATATTTTCTTGCACAAAAGTCAGTTACTGACATAAAAAATAGATCCTTATTGGCATCATCAAGCTGGTTCTTAAGTGACATCTTAAAGCTAGTTCTCAACGACATCATAAAGCCAGTTTCTCAATAACGTCATAAAGCTATAGTTTCCCAATGGCATCATATAAAGCCATTTTCTCAATGACATCAAAAGTCAGTTTCCCAATGACATCATAAATCCAGTTCCCCTATGATATCATAAAAGTCATTTTCGACTGACATTGTAAAGCCAGTTTCTCAGTGACATCAGACAACACTTTCCCAATGACATCATAATGCTAGTTTCCCAATGACATCATAAAGCCAGTTTCCCAATGACATCATAAAGGTCATTTCCCAATGACATCATAAAGCCAG
>NW_015634013.1:259182-282881 GCF_001515625.1 Sinocyclocheilus rhinocerous | reverse complement strand
CAGTTTCCCAATGATATCATAAAGGTCATTTCCCAATGACATCATAAAGCCAGTTTCCCAATGATATCATAAAAGTCATTTTCCACTGACATTGTAAAGCCAGTTTCTCAGTGACATCAGACAACACTTTCCCAATGACATCATAATGCTAGTTTCCCAATGACATCATAAAGGCAGTTTCCCAATGATATCATAATGCTAGTTTCCCAATGACATCATAAAGCCAGTTTCCCAATGACATCATAAAGCCAGTTTCCCAATTATATCATAAAGCCAGTTTCCCATTGATATCATAAAGGCCATTTCCCAATGACATCATAAAGCCAGTTTCCCAATGACATCATAAAGACAGTTTCCCAATGACATCATAATGCTAGTTTCCCAATGACATCATAAAGCCAGTTTCCCAATGATATCATAAAGGTCATTTCCCAAATTACCCCAAGTGGCATAAGCTAGTTCCTTAATGACATAATTATCAAGGAAGTGACATCATTTTGGTGGGTTGGCAGATTTTTTAAGAGTATAAGAAGTTAATTTTAAGAGTTTAAAATACACTACATAACAGGAATGACCAACTGTACATCCCCTCCCTCCTCAACAAATCAATGCAGAAGTTTGTGTTTGTCATTATCACTGTTTGTTCCTTCATCAATTGACAAATGAACATTCTTCATTACAGCCTCATTTCTCTTTGTTTGTACCTGGGTCTTCGTAATTGACATCTGTTTATCTCATTGCGAACGATCAAACGCTAACAACTGTGTGGCGACAGTGAAATACATTTAACAGTAAACAAAGTCAATGAGGGAGAAAAACTTTGACTACAGAGACGTGGAGCTAACAAAGCGCTCCCTCCCAACCAAACAAAAATATATCATTTAGTTTTCTCTTTGAACATTAATCATCAGTTCAAAGTAGCAGCCAACGTTGTAGTCTATTATGTCGACATATGCATGCACACACAAGCGCACACTCTAATGCTTGCTATGCAAGAAGCGTTTGGTGTGGGAGTTGGCACAAAAACGTACTAATTAAGGAACTTAATCAGCATTGTTTCCATTTATAGTTGCCCTATGATGTAGCAAAGGCCTTCGAACCTGCAGCACAGATCTAATCGACTCGATTAAACTTATCTGAAAGAACAGAAAACTCATTTAACTAGCTCATATCAATAATTCAGTGACAGCTGCCAATTGCGCAACCACAATCTCCAAAAAATGTTTACAATTCAGTGCAATATAATTCTACATTAAAAGTCAGTGGACTGAAAGAGCTGCTGACAGTTACGATTGTTTACAGGCGAGGGGAGCTTTTGTTGCGTCACCAATCGAAGCGTTTGAAGGCCATGCTTCTAATATGATATTCCAAAAGTTCACAGGCAAAAAGATTGAGAGGGTCTTACACCTTTCCATCTCAGCTGATTGACCTGCTCTCCTCCCCTCATTCCTTCAGTGCTTCCTTTGTATAATTTATTAAAAAAATCTTGTAAAACCTTTCCTTTTTTTTTTTTTTTTTTTTGAGGTGCAAAAATTAAAATTAGTGTTCATACACAATCTTTGTGCTGAAAATCTGCACTGAAAATTTGATCTTTATACATAAAATATAATAAGAAAGTTTTTTTAATCATATTTTGGGGTCCCTGGCATCTGATGCAGGCCAATGTGTTCTACTGAAATGTGAAAAGTTTTCATTTTAGTGCAAAAAACCTTCTCAAACTAGTCTACCCAGCTGGAGATTTGCTGGGATTTGATGTGTGCCATCATTTGAGCACTTTTCTGCCTGCTGAAAAACATCCAGCCCATTTGAAATGCTTATTAAGAGCTTAAATTAGTCTCTGTAATTCTCAAGATTACTCACAGCTTATAAACGCAGAACATTTTCTTGGAAAGTTTAAGGTGCATATGGCTTTCTCCGAGCCCACCTCATCCCCTGAGAGACCACGGGATCCGCCACGTCCCGCCTCTCTTCTCCAAATCACAATCTGTTGCTTCCTCGCACAAACTCAATTACGGGCAGCATCCGTATGCCACAGCTCTCAGCAGCTGCAGTGCAGGCGGCCATTAAGGCCTGCATGGAGCCGCACATAAATAGTCAAACAAATGCGCAGTAACGAGAGACTCGAGCAAGTATCATCACCCGTGACGTTTAATGGCCACCGTGGCGTGGACCGCATTCCTCCCTATGGGAACTATCTGAGATATCTCTCCTCTCAGCTGTGCATCCCTCTATCACACACAACAAAGGCTGAGGGAATCCACCAGAATGTCTTCAAACCACAACTGATGGGTATCAGCAAGAAAATCCATCTCTCTCTTCCTGTGGTGAATCACTGACTCACTCCTCAGATGAACTGATGCATGCAGCGCTTCACACACACACACACCTTAACACACAAAAAAGTAGTCTGACAACATCATTACTGCATATCATGAAGATTCAGAGATGTCCCCCGCTGCGCAAGATCTGAATGTTACTCTGAACTTCACATCTGAAGCCCCACAAGGAAATGAATCGCTGAATTCATGCAAATATGAAATAAGAAATGTCACTACTTTTGGGTATGAAAAACCATATTGCATGTAATATTGTTTTATTTTATTTATTTATTTTTTTCAATTTGATCCAACATTAAAGGCTAAATATAAATACAAATATTATTATCATCATTATTTGTAATTTTTTAAATTATTATTAATTATACCAGCTGATATTACTTGATTCATTCATCAAAAAAGGTAACTGAAGGTCAAGTTGACTGCATTGCATCATGGGATACAGTATTCAGTGAAGTGTGTTCTGCTGCATACTGCACATTCTTACAAATCTAGCAGTGAAGTGCAGTATTCTAGAATGCTCTTATGAATATAGCCATAAAAATACATTTCATTATATGAATGAATGCTGTCATCATCCCCACCACCATCATCATCATCATCATGCTGATGGATGTTCCTGCAGAAACTTTATCTAGACCTGTGGACTTTTCACTAGTCATAAATGAGTTTACACGGCTGCCATTAGTTTTCATTCAAATCTCCCCCAACATTTCCTAGAATAAAACAATGTTATAATAGAAACATGCCCTGAAACTTCAGCTTTAATCACTATCAGGACCACAACAACAGCGGGTACAGCTCAAACGCAAGCTTTATCGTGTAGCGATGTACACAAGCTTCTGCTCTAATCGAATCATGCTAAGGTTAAATCACACAGGCTTCTCTCAATGTAAGCACACAATGACCTTCAAATGTAATGAAAAACACAGAGAGAGCTTTTGTTATGTTCACTTTACAGAAACTCTGGGACTTATAGTCACCTTGTTCGGAAGATTTTTTCTGTGCCTGACAAGGTCTGTAATGTATAAGCGACTACTGTTCTTTCTGAAGCCTTCTGGGGAAAAAGGTATAAAAGTCTGACGTACAATAAAATACGGTCAGTCGCATTATTAGCATGTTGCATCCTCATATCATGTAAATGTGAGCATTTACTTTCAGTCTTCACCTTGTCTGCTCTTGATTGAACACTTAAGTTTATGTAAACTACCCATAATGCCTGCACTCCATGGAAACAGCAAGGTCGTTGAGAGGATTGGCCTGCCATTTACATATCTTAATTTGTTGTGTTTGTTTTTTTGCAGATTATGGAGGATTAACTTCGGCTGAACTGAATCTTAAGTTCCTCCAACTGTTCCTGTGTATCTTTCACGTCATTCTGCTCATCTTTCCTCTTTTGTAACAATAAAAGCTTTCTTCATAATTGACCCTTTAAATGGCAGTTTTGAGGCATGCCGAACCACACGAAATGTCATTGTAAGAAATAACATTGTGACAAAACCTTTGAAAAACCTCTGTGGAACAGGCAGTAAATGCATTTGCCTACCATCTACTTGTCAAACAGGCAGTAAATATGAGGTTTTGTGTCAGAAGTCTTAGATGTGTTATGTTGTGAAGGATTTTCATGCAAATTTTCACAACAAAAATAGTGCAAGTTTCCATATGCGTCTTGTAATTTTATAAAATACATTCATTTGACCTTCTCTTGGTCATTATTCTTGCAAGTGTCTTTATTATTGCTGTTTCATGAATTTGTGGCATAACTGTTCTGTGGAAGATGACTTTTCTTCTACTTTAGTATAAGGTCTTATTAAATTGGTTTCAATAAATAGAAGGTTCCCATTGAGACCAATTTACCCAACATTATGAAAACATTTCTATAAATTAAATAAATAAATAATAATAGAAAACAAAATAGGTTCCAATTGTGACCAACTTACCCAATATTATAAATGACATTTTACATACTATGAAATACAGTAATAGGGACAAGGAAAGGAAAATGTCCCCCCGCAAGATGAAAGCAGATTTCTTTGCAGCCATCAACTGTAACCTACTTTGAAGAAAGTTAGCCGTTCCCTCAAATGGAGCTATTAGCAAGATTCCTCTGAAACATGATGCTGTCCTTCATTCTGTTTCAGACTTTTGTCCTGCAATTTTAAAGCCTTTCATTTAAGTTTAATCTATTTCACACAATCATGCATAAGTAAAGCTGCAGCATTACTGTAAAACAGCTAACATGTTAGCAGCTAACTGCAACTCTAAACAGTGATTTCTAGTATTGATTTATTATTTTGAGTGTATTTATTAGCATATTCTAATCTCCGATCACATTATCATCACTTACATTTTTTTAACACAGCGTTTTTATGCTTATTAGAGAAGTGTTAAATGTTTAATTAAAATTTTTTTAAGTGTCTTTAATAATAATAATAATAATAATAATAATTTATTTAATTTAATATAATATAATATAATTATAATATAATTTATTAATTTATTTTAATAATTTATTTGTTTGTTTGTTTGTTTGTTACAGCCTCTTAAATCTTAACAGTTGTGAGTAAAAAAATAAAAGTTAAAACAGCTGATATTACTCGGATTCATTCATCAAATTATTATTGTTGTTATTTTTATTATTAGGTTTCATTATACTTTATTATTAGTAGTAGTATAGATAAATAAATAAATAAATAAATAAAATTTCCAAATAAGTGAAAATATAATTGAAAATATTAATTTCTTTCTAAGAAAGAACGTTCTTAGGAAATAGTGCAAAGCAGAATTTCCCTGATTCTAACACTTACGATTTGTCAAATAGAGGGTAATTTGAAAAGTATAAATGGGAGGCAAAAATAATTTACATTTTGAAATTAGTATAAAAAAGGGGGGAAAAGAAATAAGGAAAAGTTAAAGGCTATTAAATCTACTCCTGAAAATTTAATGATTTTAAAGAATTTCAAAAATCATTTTGAAGGTACAGAAAAGATTCCCCTAAAAGAAGATTCAGCCAATCGCTGCTTGCGTTTGTTTACTCCATTGCAATAAATAAAGTGCTCTGGAAACTGTTTTCTTCTCCGAAAGCAATACACAGAGTTTTCTTTTTCCAATCAGAGTTGATTAAACAAGTTGTGCTTCCGAGCTAATGTCAATTTGATGAAAGTCCATGGCAGAGGGCATGAGCGAGGGAAATGTTAGACCATCAGGAGAACTGCAGCCTGTGGGAAATGGTGAGTTATTAAAGCAAGATTAATATCTACTAATGACTGCTGTCACCAGAGGAGTGCCACAGAGAGGCACATATTCAGCATTATCACGCAAATCTATTGATGTTTTTCCACAGTCATACTGTGTTTGTGTTTTTGTGTTCTCATTACCTTGCCTGCAACTAAATAATATCTATAGCTAATTAGCGATAATTACACCTGTGAAGAATTTCTCAGATCTGCGTGCATAAATTCTCCTAATGGTAGGATTAGAGAGCCATTTCACGCATGGATGTTTTCACACCGCACTCCCTGCGTACTGCTAAATTTGGGCCGCCACACAAATAGCTTGTGAATACTAATGTCGCTTGCACTTTTAATAGTAGCTCAGGCACCCTCTGAGTGACACCGAAGTTGTTGTTTTCTTCCTTCTCCAACGTGAAGACTTGAAAAGGTACTGAAATGACAGGCAAAATACAACAAAACCCTTGAACTACGTATGTGCGTAATTCAAAATCCACTGAAATGTCTAAGATTTAGGAAAATGTATGTCGCTCCTTTCTTGTACACCTATGAAATACAGTAATAGGGACAAGGAAAGGAAAATGTCCCCCCGCAAGATGAAAGCAGATTTCTTTGCAGCCATCAACTGTAACCTACTTTGAAGAAAGTTAGCCGTTCCCTCAAATGGAGCTATTAGCAAGATTCCTCTGAAACATGATGCTGTCCTTCATTCTGTTTCAGACTTTTGTCCTGCAATTTTAAAGCCTTTCATTTAAGTTTAATCTATTTCACACAATCATGCATAAGTAAAGCTGCAGCATTACTGTAAAACAGCTAACATGCTAGCAGCTAACTGCAACTCTAAACAGTGATTTCTAGTATTGATTTATTATTTTGAGTGTATTTATTAGCATATTCTAATCTCCGATCACATTATCATCACTTACATTTTTTTAACACAGCGTTTTTATGCTTATTAGAGAAGTGTTATTAGCTTAGCAACATGCTAATGGCAAATGCCATTAGAATCAATTGACATTCGTGTTTCCCTGGTAATTTGTGTATTTGTAGAGCACTTAAGAGCTGGTTTGCTGGTCTTAGCTGGTCTCCCATCTTGGGCAAGCTGGTTTTTATGTGGTTTAGCTGGGTGGACAGCTAGTGTTCCAACAGGACTAGCTGAAAAGTGCCCTAAAACCAGCAAACAGACTAATCTGACCACCTAAGAGCAGTAAACCAGCTTAGGCTGGTTTAAGATGTCTTTTTTTTCAGGATTAAGGGCACATAAGGATGTAGTATCAATGTTAATTTATGTTTAGATTTTTTTTTCCCACACAAGCAACAGTAACTACAACAGCTTACATTCTAACAGCGTTTCTACTCTTCACGAAGTGATTTCCAAGATACTATATTAATATATTACTTTTAGTGCACTTACCAGTATACTCTAAACTCACTATACATAAATTTTGTTAATTTTACACAACATTTGTTTGTTTTTATGCTTATTAGAGGACTGTCTCGTCAGCTTAGAGACATGTGAATGGAAAACTCTATTAGAATCCATTATGACCCTGCTGAAAAACAAACAAACGGCTAAAACCAGCTGGTTGGCTGGCCTTTGCTGGTTTAAGCTGGAAGTAGCTGGTTTTAGCTGGTCTCCCAGCCTGACCAGCTAAACAAGTGGTCAAAACCCCTCTAAAACCAGCCTGCTGACCAGCTAGAACCAGCTTAGGCTGGTTTAGTTGTTTTTTTCAGTGGGGGAGTTGTTTTCTTTGGTAATTTGTGTGTTGTTTCTGTTTTAGAGCACATAATAGCTTGTTTGTTGGTCTAAGCTGGTATCCCATCTTGGACAAGCTGGTTTTTAAAGTGGTTTAGCTGGGTGGACAGCTAGTTTCCCATTCGAACCAGCTGAAAAGTGCCCTAAAATCTGTCAAAATATGAGTCTGAGCAAGCTGGGAGACCAACTAAGACTAGCAAACCAGCTTAGTCTGGTTTAACATGTTATTTTTATTTATTTATTTTTAGCATTGTGAAGTTTAAGTTTGAAAGTTATTGTAGTGTTTGCAACCAGTCAGTTTCCTTTTACTTTTTATTTGGTGCTCAATGAGTGTTAATTTTGGGCGCTGCAGGGCAGAAGAAGAAATTCAATATAATCACACCATTAAATGAATTAATTACATCATCAAACAGAGATGAGAGCTCAGCCATAATCCTCCATATTGTGTCACCGTGACTGTACATCAGACAGCGACGGTGCAAATCCATCGTCTCAAAGGAGGAAGTTGCTGACACATCATCGGTCTCTATTAGCAAATCCCTTCGCGGGACAAACCATCATCACCATCACCTACATCTGGCTCTCTGCCCACCACCCGAGGGAGGGAAACATTACACCGCATGAGTTTATTACTCCCCGTTTGTAACAGCCGTCCTCTGTTCTCGCTCCTTGTTATGCAAGCCATTTCCTCACCTGCGGACATTTCGTCCATTTGGATTCATTATGAAAGGAGGTTTATCAGCTTGCAGCCCAATTTTCACCGGTTAATGGCTTGGAAAAACAGACACACGCACACACTCCCACTGGAGGATAAGATGAAACAATAATTTTGCCTGCGATCATTCTGTTATCCCATTTGCTTTCCATCACATCATTCAGGCTCAGGTAAAAGACAGCTGGGAATAATTTATGCCTTTGTTGATTTATGGTTGGTGCTAATACATAATGCAGTAATATTCAAAGGCAAGAGTTCAAAACACCACAGGCCAGGACTAGATGGACAATATGTCGTTTAATTACATAAACTAATTCATGCTGCACAGATCATCATCTTCTGCATTAACAATGTTGTGTGTCAACAGGATACACTACAGCGTCCATGTTTTTGTCACAAAAAAATGTCATAAAAAAATGTAATACTAATAAAAAATGGAAATCAAGTATATCAGACAAATTACTACTACTACAAACACACACACATAAATAAATAACTGAATAAATAAATTCTTTAATTTAACCATGTTTATCTATCATCCACCAATCCATCCACCCATTTTAACTTGATAAATATCATCTAAACTATCTCCATCTTTACACCCATCTCTCCATCTATAAATCCAATTTTATAAATAAAATATCAATTTTTAATTTGACAATCTTTTACCCATTCAGTTTTATAAACAAAATATCAATCTTTGATCTTCAATTGATCCATCCATCCAATTTTATAAATAAATGAATCGTTAATTTGACAATCTTTAATCACTTATCCATCCACAAATCAATCCATACATCTTTAAAAATTAAATAAATCAATCTTTAATCTTTTATCCATTCATCCAACCATCCAACTGTATAAATAAATATCAAACAATCTTGAATTGATTTATCTATCCATCCATTAATCCATCTATTCAATCCAATTTTATAAATAAATATGAATCTTCAATATTTTATCCATCCATCCATTTTTATAAATGAAATAAGTCCATCTTTAATTTGGCCATCTTTAATCTTTTATCCATCCACCCAATAATCCAAGTTTATAAATAAATACCAATTAAATTTTTTTTTTGCTTTAATTTGACAATCTTTAATATTTTATCCATCCATAAATCTTTATAAACAAAATAAATCAATCTTTAATTTGACAGTCTTTAATCTTTTAATTTTTTACATAAATAAATAGCAATTCATCTTTAATCTTGAATTAATTTTTCTATCCATCCATCCAATTTTATAAATAAAAAGTAATTTTTAATTTGACAATCTTTATTTGATCTTTATCTCTCTCTCTCTCTCTCTCTATCTATTTATCTCTCTATCTCTCTATCTATCTTCTTTAACTTACAACATCAGTGCATATTTGATGTTTGTTATGTACTCATCTCTTGCTATCTCTTCCCCTTCTCTCTTCAGAAGCAAACGAATGGAGAGCAAATCAACACAGACAAGCAGCACAGCACAATTCACCAATCCCACGAGTGCCTTGATCAAACACACAGCATGTAAACACAGAAACACACACGTCATTCTCAAATGAGCAATCAGCAAGTGCCTTTCCATCACCAAAGCTTAATGACGAACGAGGATACTACATATTTATACAAGAGAAGAGAAGTTATTCACAGCTTAAGCCAATAAACAGTCCCATCACACTGTAGTTAGAGGGGAAACGGGTGGCTTTTCATCCCTCCCGATGTTAGAGTGAGAAGATCATTGCTTTGATTTTCTGATTACGATGCCTAAAAGCAGAAAGGAGCCTTTTTGAATTAGAGTTTGACATTAAAAAAATGTCAAGGCTGCAAAGGAGCACCACAAAGGCAAGAGAAAACACTGTAAATATGCCACGGGCTATGGAGGCACAGCAGTATTGCACATTTAATTACAATGAACATTTGTGTGTACTTCAAACGCAAGCCGTTTCGCCTGCAATTATCTGCCAACTTCTAGTTTCAGGCCAGTGCTGCTCAATTTGACGAGATCACAGTTTTACACTGCGAGCGTTTGCTTTAGCCAAAGAAGAAGAAGAAAAAAAACAGTAAGAAAAGCAGCCAACACATCACTCAAATTAGCGTTTATTGAGAACTTTTGTTACTGATATTCTTCTGTGCCTGAATATTGACTCATCCCCTCATTTTCTGTTTTTCCGCTAAACGATGAATCAATCTTTGCGAGTCGTGATCTTCTTCAAAGAACTTTTAATTGCTTTCTTTTTCCGCTTTCCTTTGTTCTTTTTAATGCTTTCTCTCTTCATTTCATCTCCTGCTCTGTGATAGGCACACTAGGGAGGGGGAAAAGGCGCTGATTTGGATGCTGTTTGCTGTTAGGAGTTGGGGGTATGCTGGGTTTCTGGTCCACGGCCCGGCTCCCAGAGTCAGAGCTATAGCCTTACACCTGCCGGCCCAGGAGGAAACCTTGCCCGCCTGGTGGGCTTTGTGGGCCACTTCCTGTGGTCGAGGCAGGCTGAGGGAAGTCATTAGCTTCTCCCTGTGGTGAACTTTTAATTCAGTACAGATCACCACGGAGAGCTCCCATGTAGAGCGGGAATAAGCCAGTAACAGAGAGCTTACAGAACCACTGACTGCAGTCAAACTCCGGGTTTCAAGCAAAACCGCAACAAAACACAGGCCTCAGACGACATGGATATAGAAGATTGGGTATGTTTGCTAATTGTCTGCTAAATTTCAGCAAATAAAACTGACAGTTCAAATCTGAATGTCTGGCTTTACCTGACCAACCTTATCAGACTGTGCTTTTAAGGAGAGGAAGAAAAAAAAACACGGAAAGTGGCAAGATAGTGGCATCAATAAACAAATAAATTATTTTCTATAAACAACTAAAATAATATCCAACCAATCACTGTCATTACATGTTTTTGAGGTGGGAGAAAAAGTGTCAGGTTAGGGCTATCAAATACATAAGTAAATTAAATAAATAATCAACATTTTACAACTTTACAATTGATTAATAAATAGTAATCAGTGTTGGGGAAAGTTACTTTTAAAAGTAATGCATTACAATATTGCGTTACTCCCTAAAAAAGTAACTAATTACGTTACTTAGTTACTTTTTATGGAAAGTAATGTGTTACATTACTTTTGCGTTACTTTCGCGTTACTTTTTAAATGTGACCAGGGCTTGATTGTTTTTAATATAAGAAGTTCTATTTATAGCAAATGTAAAAGCCCTTTCACACCAAAAAGTGTAATGAATAAACCTCAGGCCTCAGGAACTCAGGATCTGTACAGTAGAACGCAGGAGAAGAAACCCATGCATATGCACATTTAGTCTAGAACTACAGTAACATCATGTTCACACAGCGCACACAACGCCTCTGTACTTCCGATTTCTCCCAATATGGGGACAGGAGACTTGTCAGTCAATAAATGGGAAAACAAAGTAACTGCATGGCGTTACTTTTTTGAAAAAATATTTTCTTGTAAATTAAAAAGTAATGCGTTACTTTACAAGTTACTTGAAAAAAAGTAATCTGATTACGTAACTCGAGTTACTTGTAATGCGTTACCCCCAAGACTGATAGTAATAATCAATCAATCAATAGTTTACATTAAAAAATGCATTTTATAATCAATCAGTAAATAAATGTTTAAATTATTATTATATTGCTTTTGAGGAGGGGGAAAAACAAACAGAAAGTGGCAAATTAGAGGCATCAAATAAATAAAGATATTAAGCTTTAATTTATCATCCAACCATTCATCTGCCCATCCAAATTTATAAATATCAATTCCTCTTTAATCTTTAATTGATTTATCTATCCATCCATTTTATTTATAAAATTGGAATCTTTAATTTCACCATTTTGACATTTGACCATGAGTAGAAGAAAAAACAAACACAGTGGCAAATTAGTGACATCAAATAAATAATTTTCAATCAACAAATAATTTAATATTTAATAAACAACCAATCATTATCAATAAATGTTTTGGAGGTGTGAGGAAAAAAAGGGGCAAGTTAGTGCTATCAAATAAATAAGCAAATAAATATATAGACAAACTTTACAATAAATTAATAAATAATAATCAAAATAAATCAACATCAAACTATCAAATAAATAAATAAATACATTTTAAAATAAATTAATAAATAAATGCTTAAAATAAATGTAACTAAATTAATAAATAAATCAATACATTGAGACACAGTTTTATATCCTGCTTTGTTTACCATTTTTACGATGGTCTATTATTGTAATATGTACTTAAGATTTCTCATATTTAATAATAATTCTAAATGGCTCACACACAATTAACTGTGGTTTGTCACTTTACATGTCAGTTAGATGGTCTCTTCCTGTTTTAGTGGGCAGTTCTTGGACAACATCAGCTGCAATATGATATCTTGATGTCATAGTTAAAAGTCTGGCTATATATGTGAGACTAGCTGGTCATCAACACACACACACACACACACACACAAACCCTGATGAGATGTTTTTGATTATGCCAAAAAGGCACTGCAGTGTGATTTGAGAGATACATATCTTATGGAAATAGACATACAGTCAATTCTACAGTAAACCGTCTTTATACAAAAACATTTACCGCAGAACTTCTCGTCTGACCAATCATAATAAAGAGCTCCACTTAAAATGCTCCATAAATGCCACTGTCAGTCTGTATATATCACTCTCACACCCTTCCTCCAATTTGCTCTCACGTCCCCACACCCAAACGCACTCGCAATTGCTTTAAGATGCATGTGCGCACGCACACACGTACACACACACGCAGGAGTTCAGAGCCACCTAGCTTAGCAGCAAAGCACAAACACAGCCGCTGGCTGAGTCTCACATCTTAGCAATGTTCTCTAGTGTGCGAGCCTGGATCCTTTCTCAGAGTGCCCAGCCAGGCTATGATACGGTTGGCATGCATAAGATAGCTCTCTCCCCACAGGCTGAGGCTGACCTCTGTCAGAATATAAAATAATGAAGCCAGATTGGGGGGAAAAATGTGTTGGAGACAAAAATTAGAACAACTGCCGCATAAGCACTGCTGCTCTCAGAGCAATGCCTCTACTGCTGTATGCATACTGATGAGAGAGAGAGAGATCAAACTAACACACTCAACAGACACAAACGTGCACATGCCTGATGCATTTGGCTGTTTTCACACTGGGCTTGATTGCTGGGTTCACACACTTGAGTTTGAAGACATTCTGCTATAAGAAATGCAACACACACACACACACACATTTTTTTAATAAACAAAAAGTACACTCTAAAAATGCACAATCAATCTGTCACAAAGCAAGGCCAGACACAACAGATAAGTGCAAAACAGGATGGTTTATTGACTTGGTAAGTGGATGACTGGAATAGGTGAGTTAAAGGCAGGTGAATGTCAACACAGTGAATGGTTCCAGGGTGCTTATCTGAGTTCTGATGGAGAGGATCGTATGCCGGTTACGTTGGAGATCGTGGAGCCGTTTCCACGGGGTCGTTGGAGGATCGTGGGAGGAACAGCAGGTAACCGTAATTCGTTCTAGGAGATTTTGGCAGAGGGAGTCCAGAGTAGTTCGTAGGAGTGAACGGTAGACCGGACAGTGAGTGGCTGTGCTGTGTGTGTATTTGTAGTGTGGCTTGATTGGTGACAGCAGGTGCGGGTGATCAGAACTCAGGTGACTGTGATCGGGTAATTATCCTGGATGGTGACTGAAGTGACTGTGATGACTCCCTGACAAAATCAATAATTCAAATCAATGAAATATGTTTTTTTTCCCCCATGTTTGATACTTGGTATGAACCAGAATCAATTAATCAATCAATTTAATCAAGCAATCGAATGAATGAATGAATGAACGTTTTCCACATTTGGTAAAATAAAAAAAATAAAAAAATAAAATAATAAAAAAGCAAACAAACAAACAAATAAATAAACCAACCAAAAGCTCTAATGTCAAAACACCATTAAATGTAGTTCTAAACCAGTATGCCTTTTTCATATTCATTTTTTTTTTAACTATTGTGGGAACTCTTCCATAAAATGAAAGCGAATGAGAATTGGGGCAACAAGCTCCAAAAAAAAAAAAACTAGCATCATAGAAGTAGTCTATAATTTACAGTGCTTTTTCTCTTATTTTGGAACTTGACAGTCCTAGTCTCCATTCACAATTTTTATGATTTTAAGTTATCTACTCCTTTAATTTAGAGTTTGAGGCAGCCTCAGATCACCACTGAAGCTGAAAGCTAAACACAGACACTTATCCGCTCTTAAAATGTCATATTTCATAACACGCCGATCAGCGTCCTTCACAGTTCGCTTGAGAGTTCAGAGTGCTTGTTATAGCTCTCAACCACAAATGACAAATGAGAGCTGGTGGTGGAAATTTGTAATTTTCAAAATAGTCAGTCAATAAATGATATTCTGTGAGAAACATTCAACATTCTGACACTGGAAGCTGCATCAGCAATGCTTAAAAACAACTCAAGAGCTGCATAAGTCTTTACAATAGTCTCCTAAACCCAGCATCAAGCTATAAAGCTCCAAGATATCCCATGTAATCGGCTGGGAACATGTAAGATCATCTACAGTATAAAATGAACTAAAATTGTCACTGTGGATAAAGTGTAAAAGTGACCCAGAGCCTCAAGCTTTCTCACAAGGAATTTTCAAAGAACATCTAGTCACGTGTGACCAACCTCAACGAATGACCATCTATGTCATTCAGCAATAACTCTTGGAGGCTTGTGAAGCTTGAGACACACTTTAAGCTACAACCAAGGGTTAAACTGAGATTTTGAAGAAGGGGAAATGCCCAAATTTGGTTATGTGAGATATAACTGCATAAAAAGCTTGCAACAATTACCAATATTGAAACCTTCCCGTGGAAGTGGTACACTTACTTTTAACAAAAAAATAAGAAAGAAAACGAAAAGCAAAACCAAGCACCAAACTAAACAAGACCAAATGGAAAAAATAAACACAAAATAAAATGCAAAGCAAAATAAACAAAACAAACACAAATGAAAAAAATAAACAAAACCAAATACAAAACAAAACAAAAAAGCAACAAAACCCCAACCCCATTTCAGCATGATTTCCAACTGTCACAGGATCTGTAAATCTGTGTGCAATACTACTGTGCATAAACCACACATGTAATTCAGCACACCATGTGAAGAAAGCATTCTTTAAATCATCACACAGGCTTTGTAAATCTGCTGGATACAGAGCTACTTTGAAAGTGTTAATATTAGGCTACTTTAATAATGACTTGATCCAGGGATTATGTACCGTTAAGTTGCCATGGATAAAGAGCGCTTGCTAAATGGCAAGTAAAATACTTAAATACCCCAAAATCCGCAGGGTATGAGGTCGTGTTTATCCATTTGAAAATAAGTAGGCACAAGCAGTGAGAAATATGTTGACAGAAAAAATTTTATAAGCTCTCAACCGCATCCTGTTGCTTTGATAAAGAGGAAGATTAAAGAAAGAAACAGTCCAATTTAAGTCTTAAATATATAGAGGTTTATTATCATCCTAGATCCCATCACACTTACAGACTGAGCACAAATTAAATTTAACTTCACTGCTTAAATCCAAAAGTGTCCTCAGGTATGTTTGTGTGTTAAAAACAAGCAGTTAATTCTTATGGAAACCCATTTTCGCTACTGAATAACATTTTTTAAAAAAGGTCATTGCTACTTTTTATCTCACAATTCTGACTTGTTTCCTAGCAATTCATACTTTTTTTCTCACAATTGCATAAAATGTGTCTTATAAACTTGTAATTTCAAGTTATAAAGTCAGAATTGCATGATATAAAGTTAAATATATAGAGTTAAAAAAGTTAAGAGTTTATGAGTTAAGAGATATAAAGAGTTTATAAAGTAAAAAAACTCGCAGTTGACTCTTTTCTCAGAATTTGAGTTTGTCTCAGTTTTGACTTTATAACTCGCAGCTGCGAGAAAAGTCACAATTGTGAGATAAACTCGCAATTGCAAGAAAAAAGTCAGAATTGCAAGTTTATATTTCACAATTCTGACTTTAGCCATTGTGAGTTTATATCTCAGAATTCTAAAGAAAAAATTGTGAGATGTAAAATGTAATTGCGAAAAAATAAAAGTGAGAATTGTGAGATTAAAAGTCTCAAATTTACTTTTTTTACAATTAACTTTTTTCAGTGGCCTAAACGGGTTTCCATACACTCTAATGTTTATACAGGCATCTAAAAATATAGTGTAGAAACAATTTTCAGAAATTTGTAGTAAATTTTGCAATTAATTACAAAGAAATGGCAAGTAACACACTGCATTCACACTGCAAGCATCACATTTTGAATAGAAAAACATGAAATGTACTCCAATAGTCTTTTTTATAGAGTACCTTTATAAGCATCTTTCCTTTCTTCCAATTTCAACAGTTGAAATGTACAAACCGTACAAATGTAATTCAGTATAGGCAGATAATAACATGTGCATCCTGAACACACTGTGCTCCACCTTCAGAGCGAGTATCAATTCCTTTTTGTCCAGAATATAAAACGAACAGCACTGTTCAGGGCTGCAGAATAGGGACACCGACACAAATCACACAGGAAACAAACGTTGAGTCCCCGAGGCTGAGCAGATGGGCGTTTTATACCTGAGAGCAGTGAGGAGAATCATGTACATGAGAAAAGAAATGGAAACAGAGACTGTCACAGTATACAAACAGTACATGGTGTGTGTGTGTGATTGTAGACAGGACAGCTCTATCGCAGCTCTCGCTACAGGCACGCATTCAGCCTACTTTCCAACACCCCCCACCTGCCACACTTCCAAGTGTGTGTGTGTGTGTGTGTGTGTAATGGGAAAGTCTGCTGGGAGAACGAGCATCGTTAAAATTGCATCCTGAATGCATTATGGGTAGAACCGGAGCGCAGAGAGCCTCTGAGGTTGACCTGAATGCGACACATATAGAAGTATGTACAGATACCAATCCATCCAGATCCAGAAGAGAAAGCATTGCCGGTCTTTACACCTGCTCTGATCTCTGAACTCAGCCTGCGAGATCATCTTTAACTACGGCCGACTTCTCATTAATTAAATCCCACAAAGTCCATATGACAGAACAAGGTTCAGCTAGTCTAGCCGCGGTGCGTCCGTGCGCTCAAGAGAGACAATTTATAGCACAGAAATGCTATTCTTAGTCATAGGTGTGTTAGTAGAACACACCGTAGCCTGTGTGGATGTGAATGTGTAGAGACACACAACAACAAACGACTAAGGGCTCCAGACCCCATAACTCTGTAAACAGCAGCGGCCATTAATAAGCACACGGGCAGAAACAAACACAGCTGCAATATTTATTAGAGCAAACACAAACTAATGGGCCATTAATTAGAAAATATGGAACCGCACACTTTCACTCCGCTCCCACAAGTCTCACACAAGTTTTGTCTTAGGCCTAATTATGCTGTCTGATAATATTCCTTGTTTTAACCAAAGTGTAAGGCAAATTGTGCATAATTATATATAATAGTGACAAGCACTGTGAAAAATATATGCTTAGTAATATGCAATTTCACACCATGTCAAATATTAATCCTCCAATTAAATGCATTGAAATAAATCCCAGTCCTTGGATTAATTTTTTCGCAGTGCTTGTCACATTGCATTGATGCTGCCTGCTTATGCTGTTGCCTTAGAATCAATCAATCAATCAATCAATCAAATACTAATTTTGTGTGAAATATTTGATTTTCATTCACTGTGTATTGATTTAATGACATCTTTTTTTAATAGCAAAGCCAGATAAAATGTTAATAAATAAACTTTTCATTCAATACTAAAAGGTATTGATAAGGTATAACTTAAATAAACATTTCACCCAGTATTAGGGGGCGTTTACACAACACTGTTTTCAAGAGAGAAAAAAAACAGAAAACTTTATGTGTTTTGGCCATTTATTTACACAACAACAGTGTTTTTAAAAAACAGTGTTTTGAAAACAGTTTTCAAAGCGCAGGTTTTGAAAACGATACCGTTATCATTTTGCAAATTTGCAAAAACGGTGACGTCACGTTCATACGTAAAACATATTAGTGTAGTGCTTCTCTACAAAGTGACATCGCCAACTACTGGCCTGGCATGCATAATACAGCATTTTAATTCGTTTTCATGGATATGAACAGGGATTGTTTTGACAACATTGTCGTCTGTATGCAAAAAATGCAACGGAAAAATATTGTTGTGTAAACATACACTGAAAAAAATTATTCATTGAATTTACACATTTTTTTTTAAGGTAAGTGGTTTCAATCAATTTATTTTAGCTACATTTAAATAAACATAAATTTGTTTATTTAAATGTAGCTAAAATAAATTGTTTGCAACCACTTACCTTAAACAAAATGTAGTACTTATTGTTAGTTTAGCAACATACTAATGTCACACTCTGGAGAGTCTCCCATGCAGAATGCTATTTGTGCAACAATAGAAGTTGCTTATGTAGCGTGTCCCAAATCACACAAGGTTGGGATGCTGCTTTATGAAGAGGAAAAAGAGATCTGCAGATCCATTGCATCTTTAAGACCCGTTCACACCAAGAACGCTATCTAATGTCCTGTTTACAGCTGGTATTAAGATGCGTTTTGGTTGATCAGATCACACATCTTTAGTGGCTGTTCGAATGCATTCAACCACATTTACACTATGAAGGCAATCTGATCGAATGTGTTTTCGATTACCTCTGGAAGTGGTTTAAAGTGGACAAGCTCAATGTTTCAGAGCCCATTTACGTGTGTAAGTCCACTTGTGATCGTATCGATGAAAACAACCAAGCCAACAAAAATCCATTCGACTGTAAAGCACTTACAGTGCACTTTGAATAAACACTTTTTTTTGTTATAATTATCGTTCTAGCTTTTGTTTTTGGTAACCTTTAGCTACATAAAAATAGCATACAAAAATGTAAGGAACAACACATTGTCATTAAGGTGTTTACAGGACATCGCTGAATACCAACACACATACATCAATAACAGATTTTCACATAAATATATTCATGACATTAGATATGAAAAAAAAAACGTCTCTAAAGAGTAAACATCATAAACAAATGTTTTAATTTCCCAGAGGAGCCTCCTCATATTCTGTCTTAGTAGTGGGTACACATCTGCCATGCTAATGCGTCAACACTGTCTGCTCAACAACTTCGCTAGTTGTGATTTCCACTGAGAACTACTAACAAAAGAATACATGTGAATTATAGACTTCTATAATTAGGGCTGAGTGTCGACCTTGAACCGGGACTGATCTTGAAATATTAAAATTGATGTGAAGATCAAACCACACCACACATAAAACATAATTATCCTACAGGTGTCTTTATACTACTCCTTTTTAAGCATAAACATTTATGCAAATTAGCATCAAAGTGGGGGGGGTTGCAAAGTTATGTAATATAGGAACCGTTTATCCCTCTTCACATGAGCAGAAACACTGAAAAGCACAAGCAGTCAGAGAGAGAGATCAATGCACAGAGGTAATGAAATGAAACGCAGCATCATCTGGAGATATTTCACTCCATTAAATAAAGACCAAGCTAAATGTGACATTTATTATAAACTAATATGGTGTTAAATAAAGTTGTTAATGATTGATCATATTCTGTAATTATTGCTAATGAATGTAAAACAAAAAAAGCAGTCTGATAATTTGTAGTTTGGTCTAAAGATGTGGTTTTAATGCTATAAATACCCAAACCTTCCACATGAGTGGAATACAGGCTTGTATTACTCTATATCATATCAAAAAGCAAATAACTAATGTTGGTCCATCCCTAGTTCTTGTTTTTTCACTGGCTCTTGTTTATCTCGAGGGTCTGTGGCTTTACACTCACACCTATTGCATGAACGCATAAAGTTTATTTACTGCTGCCACTTCACACCAGAGCGGTTTCTTATTTTGTTTTCTTTCTTTGCATCTATTGTTTGTCTCCATCTGGTTTTACACACACTAACAAAAAAAAAAGGCATTTTTGGATACAATCCCATTAAATTTTAACACACTGTTGGTGGTTTGTGCCAGTGCATTGCTGGCTTCTGCAGTGTACCATTTGACGCAAACTCTCTATTACAACATACTGTGAACGGTACATTGGGTCTCGGATGGAGGCATTGAGGCCCTCACAGATTTTGGTTCGTTACTTGAAGTCCTCTTGTCTGTTTTTGACATTGTCTTTGTTTCATCACTACAGCAGACACAATAATAAACCGCACATGTTGATCGATACTGTCACTCTGATATCAAATAAAAAAAGGTAAATACAAAAATAAAAAGCAAACTTTAAAATAAAATAAAATAAAAAATAAACCTTTTGGATGTGCAATAAGTTTTTGATGCTTTATCATATTCATCGTTAAAACCCAAATATAATATTTTTTTCCTCTAAATTATTTATTCACATCCAGTTTCATTTTGAAATATGAGGCATTATAAGATCAAACACACATAGCTGTATTCCTGACATTTAAAATAATATATGAAAAACAAAATTATTTTACATAAAAACATTATAGCTTATATTTGTTTAGTACATTTTTCAATTAATGTAAAAACTCAAATGAATTGTAAAACTGCAAGTTATTTTTTAAATTGTGTTCAGCATGGTGGGCCGCATTTGAATTTGTGACGGAACCACTGGTCTGCAGGCTACATTTTATACACAAATTATTAATATCATCTAAATGTTCAAGGAAACACACCATATGTTGAATGTACGTTAACATAATGAGAAATCGAATCTATTACCACACACTTAAACTAATTAACTTCTAATATAACTACTAATTTAAAAAGGTAATTTCAATTCAAATACATGTTCTATGGAGTTTTTCAGCCCTGACGCGCTGCTCTAGCTGCCAGTCACATGAGTTTCAAAAGACATGAAGGAGATTAAATGAATTAGGGATGAAATGAAAAGCGATGAATTATTGCTTTAATGTGGACTCAGAAAAAGAAATATACATTGCTGACGTGTGCGGTGTGAAGCAGGACTAAAATAAATGGCAGATTAAACCTGGAAGAGAAGGAGAGAGAGTAATACATCAAAAAGAAAACTGCATGTGCAGAGAGACCATCTAACATTAAAACAAAACTAGATCCGCTCACTACACGAATAACACACCAACAAACACATCTAAACAGGACTTTAGTACACTCACAGCACTGTGTTATGCACAAGCAGATTTATCACAATGAATCAGGGGGAAATAAACGAGTGCGACACATTGAAGTTATCTGGGAGAAGTTTAATTATCTTACACTAGCTGTCAGCGGTCAGACGGATGCATGCAGACTGATAAGCACAAGCACAGTGGACTCTTTATCTCTCTCTCTCTCACACTCTCTCACTCTCTCTCCTGACAGCGCAGTTAGTGTGTTTGTGTATGTGTGTGCGGCCTCAAGAGATGTAAACATAAAGACTACATCTGTTATGTCCCGGGCCTGCTGAGCCGCCACCACAGGAGCCCGAAAGAGCCAACTACCCCATCTCAAAAACACACACGCTCTCACATACATCCTCACACCTCTGCAGACACAAAGCCTGTGGATAGATTGACAAGAAGGGGTTTCTTACTCAAATGTGTTTTGAGGGCAGAAAGGGAAACTGGTTAAAAATCAAAGAGATGATGATCATCATGCAGATGGATAGGCATGATATTTAATATTAAAACGTATTAAATTGCATGGTTGCATTAAATTGATCAAAAGTGACAGTAAAGACATTTATAATGCTACAAATGATTTAGATTTTAAATAAGTGTTGTTGTTTTTTTTACTTTACGTTCAAAGAATTCATACGTGAATCACAATTTTCCAAAAATAAAAAACATTAAGCAGCATTAAGCAACTGATTTCAACATTAATAACAATAATAATAAAAAGGTTTTTAAAGCACCAAATCAGCAAATTAGAATGATTTCGGAAAGATCATGTGACACTAGTGTAATGGCTGTTAAAATTCAGCTTTATAAATTACATAAAATATATAAAAATATAAAATATTATTTAAATTGTAATAATAATAATACACACGTTTTAGTTTTTTTTAGATAAAGACAGGCAGGATTTCTCTAGATATTGACTAATTAAGATGCAAATGATTTGGTCACATGACTGTTGAATAGTCCTGTTATCATCTGAAAAAAATTTTTTATTGTTAAATAAAATTTTTAAAAAAATAATAATAATAATGAGTAACATAACTGGGGAAAACTGAAATTAAACTAAATGCATTTTCATGACTCCAAAATTAATAAAATTAAATAAAATAAAAAACTGCATTTTAATATTTAAATATTTAAAATTAACAATACCAAAATTAAATTATAAATTATAATTCAAAGTAATATAAAATTAAAAATTAACATTACTAAAACTTTAATACATTTTACTATTAATACTAACTCTTAGTATTAATATGCATTTTCATATTATAAAACTTGAAACATTCACAACCCGCCTGACATAAAAATGCTACTAAAGAGCAAAACAAATTAGATATTTGGCATTAGAAATTTAATGCCATTAGAGATTTTTAAATAATACTATTTAGTCCTAAAAAACTTAAATTAGAATAAAACTAAAACCGTTGTACGCACATGCATTTCTAAAATAAAATCCAAAAATTTACATAAAAGCATAGATGGAAACCCAATGAAAAACAGGGAAACCTGCTCATGATGCTCTTCAGAGGAATCAACCAAATCATTTACAAATCTACATATGAAGATAAAACAGAAGAAAGCATTTTAATTAAAAAACATTACACACTTCACTTTCAAAGACTAATGTTAGAGGGTTCTTACACCCAACATGCACACACTCTTTTACCGTACAACCTAGTTTGTAAGGGCTAGAGGAGGGCTGATCATTTTGTTGTCGGCTCTAATGTGATCAAAGAGAAAGCAGCTGTAAAATAATTGAAGGAATTAATAAAAGGCAAACTTAGGAGAAGTGAAAGGCTGTCTGTAATTAAACTCAGTTTCTGTCACAACATGGAATACAAATTCACTTACAGAGCTTGTAATGGAGCTGACGAAATATGAAACCAAAAACCTGCAGTAATATCTGCTGAAACACTGAAAACCTTGAAAGGAGTTCCTTTAAGTTCTACACTTAACCTCTTTTGTTTGAGGTTGTCACGTTGTCCTTCTCCTAAAATAAAATAAAAAAAGCCTTTTGGCAAGTACTTTTCAAATTACGCACTCACTCACATTTCATAGTCAAAAATCCTTTGAATTTATGCTTTACAGTCTATTCCATTCCAGTAACTCACTGCAAATAAAAATCAAATGTATTATCAAATGCATGAGCTTCCAGTTCGGATATTGCTGCTACTTGTACAAGAAAACCTCAGCACTTTTTTCACCCCACACTGTAAAAAATGACTGTGAATTTAACGGTAAAAGACTGTAAAAATGCTACAGTAAAAACCTGTTAAATGGTTAACGGTAAATTCCCCGACTATATAAGGTGAAAAACTTTATTGGACATTACATGTAATTTTACGGTAGTATACCGTTTTTGAAAGTGAAAAAGACCGTTTAATTTACAGTGAATAACTGTAAATTGACATTCCCAGAATTCCCTGCGTTACATTTCAAATTTGATGTTTTTTTGTTGAAATAACTATGTTTCTT
>NW_015634013.1:257645-258964 GCF_001515625.1 Sinocyclocheilus rhinocerous | reverse complement strand
AAATTTTACGTATTTTTTTCTTTACAGTGCATGCACAAAAGTGAGACTCCACTTCTGATCTACAGGACTTTGTTCATTAAACAGGAGAGTTCTAGTTTTGTCACGTCGTAACACTCTCAGTGTAGACGAGGTGTGAGACCATTGAGGTAGTCGCATGTGCTACAAATTAACAGTTTTATCAAGTTGTCAAAAATAGAACCAAACTGAGTGGAGTCTCTCACACTAGTATTCACTGGAGCGACAGATCTGAATTCAAAGTAAAAAGGTAGCATGTAAAATAAAGCAGACAGTGCAAGTAAAATAAAGGTGGTGGTGTGTGGAAAGAAACAATCTGTGAATCACAAAAAAAAGGAAAAAGAAAAAAAAAAAACCTGCGACAGAGGAATCTATAATTAGATGGATCCTCGCTTTCTGCCAATTTGCCTTTTCTTTCTTTATTTTTATTTATAACATAAACCCAAACGGGCCAAAAACGCACTGGTGCGCAGAAATACAAATTAAGAAACTGGCAGTGACCAATAGCGTCCCCCTCCTAAAACATTACACACTTCACTTTCAAAGACTAATGTTAGAGGGTTCTTACACCCAACATGCACACACTCTTTTACCGTACAACCTAGTTTGTAAGGGCTAGAGGAGGGCTGATCATTTTGTTGTCGGCTCTAATGTGATCAAAGAGAAAGCAGCTGTAAAATAATTGAAGGAATTAATAAAAGGCAAACTTAGGAGAAGTGAAAGGCTGTCTGTAATTAAACTCAGTTTCTGTCACAACATGGAATACAAATTCACTTACAGAGCTTGTAATGGAGCTGACGAAATATGAAACCAAAAACCTGCAGTAATATCTGCTGAAACACTGAAAACCTTGAAAGGAGTTCCTTTAAGTTCTACACTTAACCTCTTTTGTTTGAGGTTGTCACGTTGTCCTTCTCCTAAAATAAAATAAAAAAAGCCTTTTGGCAAGTACTTTTCAAATTACGCACTCACTCACATTTCATAGTCAAAAATCCTTTGAATTTATGCTTTACAGTCTATTCCATTCCAGTAACTCACTGCAAATAAAAATCAAATGTATTATCAAATGCATGAGCTTCCAGTTCGGATATTGCTGCTACTTGTACAAGAAAACCTCAGCACTTTTTTCACCCCACACTGTAAAAAATGACTGTGAATTTAACGGTAAAAGACTGTAAAAATGCTACAGTAAAAACCTGTTAAATGGTTAACGGTAAATTCCCCGACTATATAAGGTGAAAAACTTTATTGGACATTACATGTAATTTTACGGTAGTATACCGTTTTTGGAAGTGAAAAAAAAC
>NW_015634013.1:254747-257414 GCF_001515625.1 Sinocyclocheilus rhinocerous | reverse complement strand
GAATCACAAAAAAAAGGAAAAAGAAAAAAAAAAAACCTGCGACAGAGGAATCTATAATTAGATGGATCCTCGCTTTCTGCCAATTTGCCTTTTCTTTCTTTATTTTTATTTATAACATAAACCCAAACGGGCCAAAAACGCACTGGTGCGCAGAAATACAAATTAAGAAACTGGCAGTGACCAATAGCGTCCCCCTCCTCGGAGCACTGGGAGGAGAGCCAGGAGCCAACGATGGTAAATAAATGACAAAGGCTTTCAGAAATTACTGCCTGTATTCATCTAGTGAATGATTCACAATCGCTAAATGCCAGAGATGAGGGTGTTAACAAATATGCATTTAAAATATGCCCAAATTATGCAAAAGGCCCTGTAATACACCTAATACGGACTGGTGCTCAATAGTGGACAGCTGCCAAGTCCATTTGGCTCTACACGACTAATGTGAAGGAAAAAACAAGGTTTCAAAATTACTTTTTATGCAATATTTCATGAGTTAAACCAGCTAATTTTAGGAGTAAAGAGAGGAAGCTGCTATGCTGCTTTTCATTAATAAAGGGTTACTGAAAAAATACTCTCCTTCAGGCCATCCAAGATGAGTTTTTTTCTTCATCAGAACAGATTTGGAGAAATTTATCATTACTTCACTCGCTCACCAATGGATCCTCTGCAGTGAATGGGTGCCGTCAGAATAGAGTGAACTCTCTAAGAGTTCAAACAGCTGATAAAAATATCACAATAAACCACAAGTAATCCACATGACTCCAGTCCATCAAATAACATCTTATGAAGTGAAAAGCTGCGTGTTTGTTAAAAACAAAATCCATCAAGACTTCAAAACTGCAAAAATACGAGTCCCTATCCATAATACTGCTTTCTCCAGTGAAAAAGTTGTCTCGCCTGATTCAGGAGAGAAATATGCACAAATCAAGCATTGTTTACATTTTGATGTAAGAGGACAACAGGGGATGGACTTTTTCAGTGGAGGAAGGGTTATTATGCATTATGGACTGGAATTTTCACCAGAAGGGACGGTATAAAGTTTAAATGCCTTGATGATGGATTTGTTTCTTACAATTTGTAACCTAAACTATAGAGACAATATTAATCAAGCTGGCCAAATTGGCTACGCCACCCCACTTTCTAGGGCAAAGGGGAACCCCAAAAATAATACAGGCAGTTCAATTGAATGAACAGGAAGCCAGAGTACAAAGGTTAACACTTTATTAAAGTAAAACAGCAAAGGTAGGCTACTTCTCCACACACCTATTGAAATACAATAAATAAATATATATATATATACTGTATATATATATATATGTCTCAACCCATTAAGACAAGGCAAATAACAAACAAACAGAGGATTCATTGCTGAACAAGTGATGTAATGCAATTTCTCCAAATCTGTTCCGATGAAGAAAAACTCATCAACATCTTGGATGGCCTTTCTTTCATTTTTCATGGATTGGACCGTTCTTTCTTTCATCAATATCTTCTACCATAATGAAAAAAACTAAAATCAATTCTTCATATACATTTATTTAATTAAGCAGTAACTTAAATTGGAAAAATATGGGAGCTGGAATAATGTTTCATAAAATGTTTTTGTTTCATGTTGTCAAGTTTCATTCTGTTAATCCAAGGTGTCACTTCATGAAGATGATACTCTGTGCACAGAGATCTCCATAACATCCTGAAGAGACTTTTAATTTTTTTTATTTATCCTTTATTTTACCAGGGTAGTACCATTGAGATGCAAAACATCTTCTTCCAGGGAGTCCTGGCCAAAATGGCAGCACAAAAAGTTTCACAATAAAACAAGTTACAAACACATAACACTAATTTATGCCCTGCACTCATGCGATAACAAATCAGAAAATTACTTAAAGCAAGTACATGTTTCCTTTAGAGTAGTCCAAAAATTTTTAACATGTACCAACAAAGTCCAAACGACACATGCTTCAAGCCCACCTGTGAAGTTCCTACTTCAGAGTTCGATTCAATCTCATATTTCTTGAGTTGTCTTGGCACTAAAATGGCATGAAGAGCAAAGAAAGTGCATTAGCTGTGCAGCTGATTATTTATGTATTTTTGCCATTCTCGTGCAGCCTCAGAAATAGTTTTATCGTGAAAGCAGCTAAATGAGCTGTATTTTCCAACAAAAACTAAAGTGCATAGTCAATGCACACAATTACAACTTAATTAGTGCCAATATCAATTAGCTTCTGCCATGAATCTTTAATTTACACACTCAGAAAAGTCATGGTTCAAAGAACCTGTTTCTACTGGTAAGACAACATTATTATACAGTTCATCTTATAAACACAATCATTCTGGCATGAGAAAGAGGAAAGAAAAAATAAACATAAAAAGTTGAATCTAAAATAATCTTTGCATATTTAAAATCCCTCAAAAGTTGCCATCCATGCCCAGGTCAGAAGAAAACATGACTCATGCCAGACATAGCGGCTTCTCTTTACATTCACTGCTGAGAGCTGGAGGCTTCACAGTCTGAGAGAAGATCAGAGTGTTCTGTGCTGTTCAGGGTTAAGGCTAATGTGGACAGCGCTGGGTGAAAGGGCCGGGTCAGATGCCAAGGAACTACTCGGGACGGTTTTTGGTAGGTTGCACTGCATCATGGGATGGGTGGGTGGGTGAGTGATGTGCTCA
>NW_015634013.1:244442-254601 GCF_001515625.1 Sinocyclocheilus rhinocerous | reverse complement strand
GTTGCACTGCATCATGGGATGGGGGGGTGGGTGAGTGATGTGCTCATAGCTGGAGAGAGCAGGTCATCCCGTTCTCTGGCCACACACACATCTATCGCTCTACAGAAAATGCTTTTAAAAGAAGTTTCTTATGATCACCAAGACTGCATTTGATCAAAAATACAGTAAAATATAGTTCTGTCATGACAACTCTCGGAGGGATTGGCATGGTAATGTACAATGTTAATGTGTTTGGTCTTGGTGGAATAGATCTGCTAATGTTGTTGCTGCGGCAGAGAAAGTACAGAGACTTGCGAAGGCCAATACATCCACAACATCCTGCTGTGAGCATGTAAGAAATACTGCTGCTGCAAATATAACGTACGTGAAATAACCCCCATAGCATACATGAATCACCTCGTAGCAGATCTATACAGGTGGAGCTGGGGAAGGTGGAGGGTTTAAGCGCGCTGCAGCAAGCACTAACCAAGTATTTGAATGTTGAGCATCAAGCTCATTTGCTGCTGATACGAAAATAACCAATCAGCTGTGCCATGTGATGTCATTACATCAGACTGAGTTTGACCTATCGGACTGCGCCATCTAGAGTTCCATGTCAGAACTTTGGATTTATACTGTGAAATATTATTGCAATATTTTACTATAGTTTAACATCTAATTTATTCCTGTGATAGCAACACTGAGTTTACAGCAGCTCTCATTACCATCAATGTTGAAAACATTTAATATTTTTGTGGAAATTGATATCTTTTAAGGATTCTTTTAATATAAAATTCAAAATAACAGCATTTATTTGAAGCGGAAATCTTTTGTAACATTATAAATGTCTTTACTGTTACTTTTGGTAAATTGAATGCATTCTTGCTAAATAAAACTATTCATTTCTTTTAAAAAATATATTTTAATGACCCAAAACATTTGAACAGTAGTATATCTCTTACTTCAGTGATCTTTACAGTACAACTATCCAACTGGACTTGTGTTTCCTCACTGAAGCTACTTTGTTACTTTTGGACCTTGGAAACATAACATTTAATAAACAGCATATTAATGACCATATGGTAAAACATCTGCAGGATTGCTTCTACGTAGCCATGGCCAAGTGCTTTGCATGAATGGTAGTGGTATTTTGAGTCTGCCTCGGGTTACTTTCATGTCCTGTTCCTACTATAAATATAAGTATGCAAAAGTACCCTCCAAAAATAATTTTTGAAAGACAGATAGATAGACAGATTGGTGTTAAGAGTTAAGCCGTGTCCCATTAAATCGAGATGTAGCCTCCCTTGCAGAAGTAGTCGTAATGAGCGTGTAACCATAGTAACGGTGTTCATGTGAACTCAAAGACAGCCTGATGCTTTGTTTATAGACTATTTGTGGGTGGCTGTTTGTTGTTTCACCCATCAATTCGTGTCGATAAAGTATAATAGGGTAAATCCTGTATAGTGATTTATCCTGCATAAAGCAAGTAGTGCATACACTTGTAGCTGTTATGTATCTTTGTAAGTCATTGTAAACCCGCGCGCAAGCGCACGACCCTCCCCCCGTTAGAAAAAAAAACAAAACAAGAGGCCTCAAAGTCAGTCCACGGTATAGCTCGAATACTGCTGATAATGGATATTGCACTCATAGGCTTGTTCAAATCTTTAGTAAAATCTATAATACCTGACTTTAAGTTGAACCCCCGCGCCGACGCCCACGACCCTCCCCCCGTTAGAAAAAAAAACAAAACAAGTGGGCTCCCCCAAAGTCCACGGTATAGTTCGAACACTGTATATAGTCGCCAGTGGCGACCTCAGCAAAAACTTCACTCGCAAATTAATATTTTTGGTCACAAATGCGACCGTTTAAACGCAGTCTGAAGCCCTGATAAACATATAGTTCGTCTTCCTTATGATGCCATATACAGTTTTGGGTGTTTCATTTTTAATTATACGAAAGCTTCAATTGCAGTTAATTACTTGGAATGCTATACGTGCATACAGACGACAGCGGAGTTGAAGCCATGCTCTTTTGTTTGCCGTCAAACGGTTAACCACTGCCATGTGTGTATCCTGTCACAAAATGCGGCGATTAGAAATTATCATTAGAATTTACAGATTATATATACTTTATTTTATTTCAGCCATTCTGGATGGATGGATGGATGGATGGATGTTTATATTTTTTTTCCCTGGCAAACTCCATGTGGTGACGTTTAATATTCCTCACATTAATATTTTCACAAATACTGCAGCTTTTCACCGTTTCCTTTGGATCTGGCCTTCACAACCAAAGACAAGAAGCTATTCAGCTCTCAGGGGTCCAGCAATGGCTCTGAGCTAATTTAACAAAAATTTATTATGTGTTACAAACAAAACCGACAGCAGCTGCTTTTATGTAAGGTCAATAAAGCCCAAGTACTACGAAATTTCAGGTTATATAGAGCATAATCAAAGCACAGCTGTCGTTCACGAAGGCCTCTGTTGAAGTATGACCAGAGATGAAAAGAATCACAATATCTTTCTATTCTCAACAAAAGATGTCTCTGAAAATGCCCTTCAACCTCTTTCATAGCTCATAGCTAATTCTACATGCCACATATTCAGTTCAAATCTCAGTTATGACGTCCCTCACCTTCAAACTTCCTGCCTCTAATTATTAACGATTCTCCTACATCTGACAGTCTTTTACGCCAACATTTACACCTCCACTCGCACATATTTCTGTGGGGGGAACGCGCCATTTCTCGCCGTCTCTTGTGGTCGCTGGACATCATAAATAGATGTGCAGCTACGGTCTCTGAAGTCCTATTTTGAACCGTGACAAGCCCACGTTTCACCAGCCAGACGAAATTGCTTTTGCTCCTATTCATAATTCAAATTTTATTTATAATTCTAATTATCAATTCTAATGATCTAATAATAAATTATAAATTGAGTATGTATAATTAGATCATTAGAAATTATCATTAGAATTTACAGATTATATATACTTTATTTTATTTCAGCCATTCTGGATGAATGGATGGATGGATGGATGTTTATATTTTTTTTCCCTGGCAAACTCCATGTGGTGACGTTTAATAAAGAGAGCTATTGCTTTGTTCATTTCTTGCAAAAGAAAATGCTTTTTCTCGTTTCACTGTTTTATTTTGACAAGTTGAACAAAAACAAGACCTTCGTTGGACTGTAGGGCTGGGACGATTCAACACTATCCCGATACTTGTGTGCCGATTCAATATATATTGCAATAATTAAGTATTGCAACTATATATCGATTGCGATTCAATATTACAATTTATTGTGATTTTTGTTTGCTTATTAAAGACTAGACAATGGAAAATACTTGATTATACCCTTAAAAGAGACTGTATATGATGAGTCATATTAACAAAAACTATGCGTCACATCTTTCTGAACTTTTATTTCAGGAGCATACACATACACAGTGTATATTTAAAGTACCTTGAACCATGAAATGTTAAAAGTACCAAAACCCTGAACTTGCACATGAATATAATAGTCAAATGTTCAACAAAATGAGTAGAAAAAATACTTTCTGAAATAAAATAAAGTGCTATGTTACTTTGCATACCGTTTTAGTCATGTTCGGTCATGTTTTTTTTCATAATTAAATATAAATCGATTTTGAGGTAAACCAATCGATTTTTTAATCGTTTTAAAAAGAATCGCGATAGTTAGGTGAATCGATTTTTTTTCTCCCACCCCTAGTGGACTGCGTATAAACCTACACTTACAGTACTCACCAAAAGACTCACTGCGGATTTTACTGAGTTTTCAGGAGTCTATATTGTGCTCAAAGTGAAGTGTGATTGATTGAATCACTGGGGTCGGGGTTTTTGTGAATGTTTTGGGAAAATCTCAGATTGTTGTATCTGTCCTGATTGATTAGTGGACAGTAGGGGAAAAATGTGGATGAATTCAAAATAATTAAGTATTGCAACTATATATCGATTGCGATTCAATATTACAATTTATTGTGATTTTTGTTTGCTTATTAAAGACTAGACAATGGAAAATACTTGATTATACCCTTAAAAGAGACTGTATATGATGAGTCATATTAACAAAAACTATGCATCACATCTTTCTGAACTTTTATTTCAGGAGCATACACATACACAGTGTATATTTAAAGTACCTTGAACCATGAAATGTTAAAAGTACCAAAACCCTGAACTTGCACATGAATATAATAGTCAAATGTTCAACAAAATGAGTAGAAAAAATACTTTCTGAAATAAAATAAAGTGCTATGTTACTTTGCATACCGTTTTAGTCATGTTCGGTCATGTTTTTTTTCATAATTAAATATAAATCGATTTTGAGGTAAACCAATCGATTTTTTAATCGTTTTAAAAAGAATCGCGATAGTTAGGTGAATCGATTTTGTTTCTCCCACCCCTAGTGGACTGCGTATAAACCTACACTTACAGTACTCACCAAAAGACTCACTGCGGATTTTACTGAGTTTTCAGGAGTCTATATTGTGCTCAAAGTGAAGTGTGATTGATTGAATCACTGGGGTCGGGGTTTTTGTGAATGTTTTGGGAAAATCTCAGATCGTTGTATCTGTCCTGATTGATTAGTAGGGGGAAAATGTGGATGAATTCAAACAATACAATGCAACTAATTGGAGAATTGGATGAGTCTGATTCAGGAATAAACCAATTTGTTTTGTAAACTGGATCAAATGATCAAAAATCAGACTAAAAAAAATTGATTCATGAACAAATCATTCAGATCAGTTTCATGGTATGGAACAAACGATTAATTGAAAAGATCTGATTCCAAACAACAATGAATTCATGATCAAATGATTCAGATTAGTTTCTGAACTAGATTAAATGATTCATTTAAAAAAAAAAAGATATGACCTACACTTACAGTACTCACCAAAAGACTCACTGCGGATTTTACTGAGTTTTCAGGAGTCTATATTGTGCTCAAAGTGAAGTGTGATTGATTGAATCACTGGGGTCGGGGTTTTTGTGAATGTTTTGGGAAAATCTCAGATCGTTGTATCTGTCCTGATTGATTAGTAGGGGGAAAATGTGGATGAATTCAAACAATACAATGCAACTAATTGGAGAATTGGATGAGTCTGATTCAGGAATAAACCAATTTGTTTTGTAAACTGGATCAAATGATCAAAAATCAGACTAAAAAAAATTGATTCATGAACAAATCATTCAGATCAGTTTCATGGTTTGGAACAAACGATTAATTGAAAAGATCTGATTCCAAACAACAATTAATTCATGATCAAATGATTCAGATTAGTTTCTGAACTAGATTAAATTATTTATTTAAAAAAAAGATATGACTCCTAACAAAAAATCATTCACAAATGATTCAGATTGGTTTATGAACATTATTCATTGAAAAGATATTACTCCTAACAACAATTTATTCATGAACAAAGGATTTAAATCTGTTTTGTGTACTGGAACAAATGATTCATTGAAAACATCTGACTGCAAACAAAAATAAATTCATTAACAAATGATTCCGATTGGTTTATGAACTGGAATAAATGATTCATTTGAAAGACTTGACTCAAAACAACAGTTCATTCAACAACAAATGATTCCGACTTTTTTTTCTACTTGACTCCAAACAACAATTTATTCATAATCAAATGATTCAAATCAGTTTTGTGTGTACTAGAACACACAACTCATTGAAAAGATCCGACTCCAAACAATGAATCATTTATGTACAAATGATTCAACTGGTTTTATGGACTAGATAAGACGATTTATTGAAAAGTTCTCAGTCCAGGCAATAATTCATTCATGAACAGATTCATGAACTCATTAACAAACAGTTCATTGGAAAGATATGACAAATAGTTCTTGAACAAACAATTCAGATTGATTTTGTTAGCTAGCATAAACGATTTACTGAAAAGATCTGACAAAACAGAAATTTTAGCCTGTTCCTTGTAATGAGATCATATGGCAACAGAAGACTTGCAATATATCAAACAAGTCATACGTGATATTATGAGGGTGAGTGAATGACATTTTCCATTTTTGGATGAACTGTTCCACTAATTGCAAATGCTCTTTAAATTACAGGTTTGTTGTCCAAAGATTGATTGCATTTTTTCCCCAACTCTGAGCTAAAGTGGAACTAAACACCTCTTTTTCAATGTATTGATCTTCATGTCACAGGCAGGGCTGCCATAAGTGCTTTTATTGCATGTCATCTCCCGGCCTTTTAACCCTCATCACTAACAGTGGACCTGCTCTTCAGGTCACTGCCTCAAATTATAAGCTGCACATTAGGATTCTGCCTCAGATCAATAGACAAGCAAATAGGCTCCTAGCTGTATATCATACAACCCTCTGTTATCCCTAGTCAAAATGAATCAATTCCATTCAGCTGCAGCATGGTGTGTGTTTAGTAGTCTCTCTGGTACAGAAGAATCAAAGATATATAAATATATATATATATATTTAAATATATATAATTTTTATTTTGTTAATATTTAGTTAGCATTATTTTTATTATTTTTCTATGCATTTATTTAGGTGACATTAACGAAAATGATACTGGCAGTTTAAAAGGTATGTAAAGGACTACATTTTTTATAATAAAACTTAGTTTATATTTAAATGTCTTTATTTTATTGTTATTATTATTGTTGTTTTTGTTGTTGTTTACTCAAAGATTATTCTATTTTTATCTAAAACTAAAATGAATTTGTGGCCATTTTAAGTTAGTTTTTAATAATTTTTTCTGTTTGTTTTATTTTGTATCTATATTTAATCTATATTTAGTTTACATTATTTTTTTCAATGCTTTTATTTAAATAACTTTAATAAAAATAATATAGGCAGTTATATGTAAAGGTATGTTAAGGATTAAATTTTTATAATATAAAAGTATTAATAATGCTATTTATTTACGGTTTACTTACTAAAAAATCATTATTTTTATCAAAACCTATTATTTTCTTTCAATATTTACATGTTTATCAAAACACACTTTTAAATGTATTTAAATATATATATATATATATATATATATATACATACGTATATAACATTTATCAATGTCAAGGCAAACAACAATTATACTATATTATATTATAATAATTATTACAGTGTAACTATGTACTATTATAGTTTTTATTACTTTAAATTATTACTTTAAATTGTTTTTCTTACTTTAAATTCTATTTTATTTTTATTTTTCTGTTTTCACATTACTTTTAATTTAAGTTTTATTTAATTTAAGTTTTTATTTATTTATTTATTTTACTTTTTCATGATTTATATCGTTTTTATTAATTTGTATTTATTAGTTTTAGCTTGTCTAGATTTAATTAAGTAATTTAAGGTAAACTAAAATAAAAATGCCTTGGCAACTAGCTGAAATAAAATACGTTTTTATATTTTATTTTATTTCAGTTGATTAAAAATGTCTTTTGTTTCAAGTAATGAAAACTGATTTTAATGGCTTTAGTTATAACCCTGGTAAATGGCCCACAAAATAGTCCTAAAAAGGCATAATTTATTTACTCAAAATAAAATTTCTTATTTCTTTCTTTTAATTTGGGGTGAACCGTGACTTGGACATGTTTTTGTGTGATTCTCCCAATCATCAAAACAACCCTCAAATGCTGGTTTCCAAGAAACCGTCTGTTCTGCTTCATAACAATTATAGGTTACAATCATGTTATAACTTGCAGTCTTGCGGTAATGACCGCAGATGTCCTTGACATGTGAAATTCTTTTGGGAAGACTGTTTTGAGGTTTACAATGTTGCCTGTGATTGTGTATGCTCCCCACCTGTATGAATACAATGAATAATGCAGACAATAGATCACGAGAGAAAGCCAAATGCACGGCACAGTGCAAACAATGAGCTCCCAGCCACATTCACCTTGACAAACACAAAAGGATTCGCGCATTGTCTTGAATCAAATAACCATTTTCAGGGGGCTGGCATGCTGAACTGAAATGCTGATGAAACAGCGACCAAACAGCATGTGTATTTCCCATAATGCACCAGGGCATTACAGAGCCCCTTTCTCCCTGACTATTCATTGACAGGAAAAATGCATGAAGATTTGTGAACAACAAAAATAACAGTCCTCAGACTGTAGTGAATGTATTTATGTGAGACTAACTCAACACGTCCACTGGGGCAGAAGAAACTAGCTCAATACCACCCAAAAAAAAAGAGGTCTGTGGCTCTGGTGTGCCTGTCAAATAGTCAAATATACAGTGTGTATATGATTTCCAAAAATCACATAACCTAACAACAGAGTGGAAAAAATGCAAACTCAAACTGCCAGTGTTGTTAACAACGTCAAAAATAAATAAATAAATAAATAAACTGAAAATAAAAATAATTTAAATGAAATAAAAATAATAAAAACAAACATTAAAATACAAAATTCTAAAACTAACTGAAAAATCTAACAAAAAATATTAAAATAGTCAAAAATGAATATAATGAAGTTTCACAAAAAAGAATTAGAAATTTAGTTTTGTATTTATATATTTTATAAAACGTTATACCTTTACAAACTTATCAAACAGCCACTGTTATTTTCATTCATGTTAATTAAATAAAAGCATTAAAAATAATACAAACTAAAAAATAATAAAAACAAAATTGAAATGAAAAACATGACTAATAAATAAATAAATAAATAAGGGGGGGAAAAACAAACTATTAAAAAATGAAAATCTAACCTGTCTTAAATTGAAAATAAAATCAAATGAAAATGGAATAAAAATAAAAATAAAAATCTGGACTAAAATTAACCCTGCAAAATGCATAAAAACATTGACACAATGTAGCAGTGTCATTTAGGCACTGAATCCAACAGAAACAGAAAAACGTTATACCTTTACAAACTTATCAAACAGCCACTGTTATTTTCATTCATGTTAATTAAATAAAAGCATTAAAAATAATACAAACTAAAAAATAATAAAAACAAAATTGAAATGAAAAACATGACTAATAAATAAATAAATAAATAAGGGGGGGAAAAACAAACTATTAAAAAATGAAAATCTAACCTGTCTTAAATTTAAAATAAAATCAAATGAAAATGGAATAAAAATAAAAATAAAAATCTGGACTAAAATTAACCCTGCAAAATGCATAAAACATTGACACAATGTAGCAGTGTCATTTAGGCACTGAATCCAACAGAAACAGAGTTTCTAAAATAAACAAAAAACTGAATATTCTGCTTTTCACCAGTGTCGACCTCTACCTTTAAAAAAAATGCATTGAAAACACCTGCTCAGCTGAGCACCATTGTGTACGATAAAATGAAATCCTTGACGGTTTGGTCAGAACGTCTCACAGAACTCTCGGCTTTTGCTCAAGCTCCTTCCTCTAGACAGCCTTTGTGAGAGCTTCTCGTAATCTGTCATTTTATCTCCAAACCCTCCAGCAAACAGCTTCAAGCTTAAGGGTCCGTCTCAAGTGCTGAAGCCCAGGGCGGGCTCATTGTCTGGGGCCGTGAACGAGCCACAGATCCCTTCTCATCTCTTTCTCAGTAAAACAACAGAAGTGAGAGCTTTACAGAGATCTCATACTGACACGGACCTCAGGGCTCGTGGTAGCCGCTATCCACACATATAAAGCCCTGCGCCGCCAATAACAATGCGGATATGATGGAGTTTTTGTGGAGATGCGCCGGGAGTGATCGATTTTCTGGTACATGACAGGAAAAGGTCTGAACTGAGAGATCTGACCTTGCTGCGTTTTCAAAGCACTCCTGCAGTTGCCAACATACAAATAACTCTAAAATAAATGCGTACATATACTGTAATTTTTATTGTTTTATTTATTTATTTGTACATAAAACAATGTCTGGAGCAAAACAATGTTTTTACAAGAAAAACAATGTTTTTACAAGAACAGTAATTCAATGTGATATTTACAAGTTTACAGTAATTCAATGTGATATTTGCCATTTCTCAGTAATTTTATATCACTGTTTAAATGATGATGATTATATAATAATAATAATAGTAATAATAATAAATGTTATTTTATTTATGTATTTATTTATTTATTTATTCATAATCCATACATAAGTAACTGTGGCCCAAAGATAAGAAACACATGTTTTAGAAGAAAATTATATTTATTTATTTATTTATTTGTTTGTTTGTTTG
>NW_015634013.1:242515-244432 GCF_001515625.1 Sinocyclocheilus rhinocerous | reverse complement strand
ATATATATTAGTTTAAGTTTGAAAATCTGGCTTTGGAACAATAACATTATATAACAATTATATAACAATAAAAATAATATTATAAAATACATACTTAAGTCAAAGTGTCCCACAGTTGAAGAAACACAAATATGTTTTACAAGAAAATAATATTGTTATTGCTTGCTTGTTGGTTTACTTGCTTATTTTTCTTATAGTTTAAGTTTTAAAGTCTGGCATTGGAACAATAACATTAACAAATCTATAATTATAAAAATTATGTAATAAAATCCACACATAAAAGTCCCATAGTGGCTCAAAGTTGAAGAAACACACACATTTTTAAGTGTGGTTGAAAATAAAAAAATATGCATAAAAATATAAGTCTTGTCAGCGTGTCAAGGTTAAACCACATTACACTCTAAATGTTTTTATCCTGTCCCGATCTCCTTTTGTGTCCTCTCGTCCCTCCCCAGCTGTATGCCAATTATAATTTCACAGATCTTTGAACTCCTCCAATCACGACCGTGGTGTATCCCATGATGCATCACACCTCTGTCGTGTTTCTGATGTGATTTTGAGCAGTGTGGAGAAAGGAGACACTCTTATTTGCATGAGGAGGAATTGCACAAAGACAGCCTCAAAAGAATGTGGCGAGTGTTCAGTGACAGCATTGTTCCTGTGTCTCCTCTGATCCCCCGCACAGTGTTCAAGCTGAATTACAGCGCCTCAGACAGCGCCGACAAGAATGGAGTTAAGAACAGACTGAAGAAGTTCATCTCCAGACGTCCCTCCATGAAAACGCTACAGGAGAAAGGCCTTATTAAAGGTGAAGCATTCGCCATGCACGCTCCACACAATACACTGCAAAAAGAAATCCTGTTTTTCATTTCCAAAAAAAGCTGTAGCTGTGGTTTCCAGAATAATTCTGTAAAAAGTACAGTAAAAAGGTAAACAACTTTAAAGAACAACAATGAAATTGTACATTATATACAGTATATATATATATATATATATATATATATAAATCCAAGTTGAAGAAACACAAATATTTGTATTATTAACAAATATTATTTTAAGTGTAAAGCTGCTTTCAACGTTACAGTGTATTATGGTCACTTGTGAAGAGTTTGAGACTGTCAGTGTCTTCAAGACATCATTTCCTGTGGCTCTAGAGATGTTAGTCACAGCATTTATGGCTCAAGTGTTTCTTTAAAGGGGTCCTATTATGCTTTTTCACTTTTTCAACTTTAGTTAGTCTGCAATGTTGCTGTTTGAGCATAAAAAAGATCTGCAAAGTTACAAAGCTCGAAGTCCACTTCAAAAGGAGATATTTTATTTAACAGAAATCACTTTTCAAAAATTACAATGAACGACTCGTTTGGAATACAAAGCATATTTTCTGGGATTTGTGATATCACAAATACAGACGAATGGGGTGAGACCTTGGTTGAGCTGCTCTAGAGAAGGCAACGAGTGTTATCACTATGTCGGAGACACGCTAGCTTTCCCAAGGCAGACGAACTTAGAGTGGTTACAATCATCCGGGTTTAAATCACGCTCAAATTTATTTGATTTTGACGCAATATTTACACTGAAGCTCGCAGGCGGCTATGGTAAGGGGCATGTCATTTCCTGACCAGGCGCCGAGTGCTGCCAATCACAACACACACTGGCCCAGCTAACCAATCACAGCACATTTCGTATTTCAGAAGGCGGGCCTTCATTTGATACAGGAACTATTCGAGCCGTTCATGCCAGACTGGGGAGAGAGGTGTTGTAATAATGTAAAATATGTGAAAAATAATGTGTTTTTCGAACAACCTAGTATGAGAGCCTGTTCCAGTACACCCCCAAAACAAAATCAAGACTTTGTAAAAGAGCATAATAGGACCCCTTTAAATGTTTACAATCCATGTGAGATCATTTTAATGGACT
>NW_015634013.1:207886-239281 GCF_001515625.1 Sinocyclocheilus rhinocerous | reverse complement strand
TGTATGTATATATATATATATATATATATATATATATATATATATATTAGTTTAAGTTTGAAAATCTGGCTTTGGAACAATAACATTATATAACAATTATATAACAATAAAAATAATATTATAAAATACATACTTAAGTCAAAGTGTCCCACAGTTGAAGAAACACAAATATGTTTTACAAGAAAATAATATTGTTATTGCTTGCTTGTTGGTTTACTTGCTTATTTTTCTTATAGTTTAAGTTTTAAAGTCTGGCATTGGAACAATAACATTAACAAATCTATAATTATAAAAATTATGTAATAAAATCCACACATAAAAGTCCCATAGTGGCTCAAAGTTGAAGAAACACACACATTTTTAAGTGTGGTTGAAAATAAAAAAATATGCATAAAAATATAAGTCTTGTCAGCGTGTCAAGGTTAAACCACATTACACTCTAAATGTTTTTATCCTGTCCCGATCTCCTTTTGTGTCCTCTCGTCCCTCCCCAGCTGTATGCCAATTATAATTTCACAGATCTTTGAACTCCTCCAATCACGACCGTGGTGTATCCCATGATGCATCACACCTCTGTCGGGTGGTTCAGCAGCTAAATCGCTAGCCAGACAGCGTCAGCTTTGGCTGATTTGGAAATATTGCTTAATTATTAGGCCTGTAATAATGGCCGGGCTCGATTCACAAATCTTATGATACTGAGAGCGAGAGAGCATGAGAAGAGGCATATTTTATTCCTCTGCCTGTTGATATTATTATCCCATACATCAGCTCCTCATGCGCAGGACTGCGTTACGAACGGTCACGCTAAATACACCATGTATCAGCCACAAATGGCCACAGTGTAAGCAAGCAGAGTACACAGAAACAATTGGGAGTTAATCTTAGCTTAGATCAAGCGCTCGAGGTTTGGAGGGTTAGCATAGCCCCGTTAGCTCCTGCTGGATGATGCCACAACTACAAATAAAAAAGCATATTTCTTCATTGAAGGGCATACAGAAGTAACCACGTATTCAGATGCAAGCAGATTTCAGAAGTGGGTACTTTTGACCCTTCTATACTTTTAGAAAATACTCTAAATTTAAATTAGTATTAGCATAATGTCTACTAACAATGTCCCACAGTGTATATACTTAAACATTTCCAATGCAACATAATTTCCATCACATTATTATACATTTATAGCATTCAGTGGTGGAAATTATATTTTAAACATTTCTGGAATAAAAAGGCAGAACTCTTTGTCTTGCTAAGGCTAATTTCATAGCTAGCATATGTGTACAACAAAAATTATTACATTATATTTTCTTTTCTTTTTTTTTTTTTAAATGCTCAATTCCATTTTGTCATATTTTATCACAAACATGCTCTGGCATTGTTGTTGTCTTCATAAAATAACTTTTGAAGTATTCAAATTATACTTCAAGCTTTAAAAAAATCATTGGGAGCACAGTGGTAGAAATGAGGAACAGTTAAACATTTTCACAAATTTAAATATTTTCCCACAATAGATGTCTAAATTGTATGTTTAGATCATTGTTTAAATTATTTTATTATAAGAATAAGAAATTAGTAGTTATACTGCTGCTGCTAGTAATTTATATATATAATGGTAAGGGGCGTGACATTTCCCAACCAGGCGCCGAGTGCTGCCAATCATAATACACACTGGCCCAGCTAACCAATCACAGCACATTTCGTATTTCAGAAGGCGGGCTTTCATTTGATACAGGAACTATTCGAGCCGTTCATGCCAGACTGGGGAGAGAGGTGTTGTAATAATGTAAAATATGTGAAAAATAATGTGTTTTTTGAACAACCTAGTATGAAAGCCTGTTCTAGTACACCTCCAAAACAAAATCAAGACTTTGTAAAAGAGCATAATAGGACCCCTTAAAAAAAAAAATTATGCAAAACGAAGTGCAATGCTAACTGCACAACTGCCACTGAGATAAAATGGGACTGCTAGTTTTCTCCAGGTTTAACATAAGGCAGTTTCTTGAACGCTCTTCATGTTCCAACCATCTGCAGAAATGACTATTACAACACTCAGATATGCCCGTCACCTGCCATCACGTTTCAGAATGGCACATTTGACGAGAACGAAGCGTCTCTCAGCCTGACATTGCGTGAACCGCCACGCTATATTTAGACACCAGAGACAGCCTCCAATCTGCCGGCGTTAGACTCGGCACAGGTAAACAATGCTTAATCAAGGCCACAGGTGAAGCATGAAGGAGCCGGCGTACCTAAACTACCCGATTAAACTATTAAGCTAATAGCTTTTCGTTTTCATCCAAACAAAGGGTGAGGAGAGAGACAGAACGCCAGGGTGAGAAGGGAAGAGCTTATATGAGAGAGAGCGGTGAGAAAGATGATCTTTTGCCCTCTGAAGAGAAGCAGCAATCTGCCGTACTGTGGGGAGTTTCTCTATCTCTGAAATGAGAAAGCGAATGAGTGGTAAACGCAGCTCCGCTCCTCTCCATCACGCCGGATCAGGCAGACGGTGGAGTCTAACAGGAGAAATCAACAACAGCAGTGCCACCGTAATGAAGAGACGTGTCTTTCATCTGGTCACCTTCGCTGTCAAAGCACCGCTAAAAATAAGCCCAATATATCACGCCTTGGCTGCACTTGAACCATTGGTCAGGGGGCAAAAGGTCAGATGCTTCGCACTTCATCATCTGGGATAAACCAGCAGTGAGGCCAGAAACCTCCAAGTGAGCCTATATGATTCACTCATTTTACACAGCAGGACTCTGGTTCCCAGCATGTACTTTAGCATGAATAAATCATGCAAATTACCACTTTAATGTTATAACAGTGTGCTGGTGGTGTTGTTTTCCCTGTGAGCTTTGTGTCTTGTGGCGTTAAAAGAGTATTCTGGGTTCAGTATAAGTTGACAGCATTTGTAATATATATTTTATTTATATATTTTAATTTTATTTTATATAATTTTTGTATATATATACACAGTATACTGTATATATATATATGTGTGTAAACTTTGTGCAGAAATGTGAACTTTCTAATTTTGTTTTTAAAAAAACCCTGCTACAATACCACAATCAAAAAAACAAAACAAAACAAAAAACACAAAAAATAAATAAATACAATAAAATAAAAAGCTTGCAATTTCATATAAATATTGATTAATTTTTCCTGTTAAAAAGAATAGAACTAAAAAAAAACAAAGCGTGTGTATTAAGCTAAAGCTTGTGGATTAAAACTTGTGTATTAAGATTTTTAAATAATTTTATTGTCATTTAAGGTTTTAGGCTTTATGCCGTCATATTGTCAGGGCAACAAAATTGGGAAAATGGATATATCTTTACACAGAAAAGTTAGTAAGCTATTTTGTCACATTAAAATCATGTTAACACATTGTTTATATCTTGTAGCTATTGAAACGGTGAGTATTTGAAGATTTACATATTGGCACCATTCACTTCCATTCAAAGTGCCTCAGTTACCCCGATTTTTGTGGTAATCAATATGGCAGAAACCAGAGGCGGACAAAGTACTCAACTCCATTACTTGAGTGAAAGTACAGATACTCAAAAAGTGTACTTAGTTACTGTCCGCCTCTGGCAGAAACACTGTCGATGGAGCTTAAACAAGATTCCTTTAACTAAATAAATATAGTTCAGCCAAAATATGGATTGTGTAAAGAGTTTTTGTTTGTTTATTGTATTATGCTGACTCTGAGTGTTCGAGCCATCAATCTGGGTGAACTACAGTAGTGTCAGTGACCTTATGTGGCCCATGGGACAAACAAATGTTTTTTGAGGCGAGGTGGGAAGAGGGTTGGGTTGGTCTGAGGAAAAAGGGTGAGAGGGAACAAAAAAAAGGCTGTGCCAAAAAGCAGAAGAAATCAATACGGCAGAGGGGACTAGGTTTCAATTCATTCCGAAGCAGCACGGATGAATTCTTTCCAATTTCCAGCTAATATTGCCTTTCTGCACGCCTGAACTTTGCCTCGCCATCAACGCACTGTGCAAAGAAAAATAAAACCTCCGGAAAACTGTCAAAAAAGCTGACGAGTGGAAAAAAGAGGGTGGGCAAATGGCGAAGAGAAAAGACTGAAAGAGACAGAAAGCGTCCATCACTCCAAAAGTACAAATGTGCCAGATGAAACAAATAAGAAAAGAGGAAGGGGAAAAAAAAAGAACTTTTGTTTCATCCAATTCCCTTGGTTATATTCACTGGTAGCCAGAGGGGTGAGATAGAACGAACATGAAAAAGGGATTGTGAAACAATTCCCCTCTCTGGGGATGTATATGGTATAGTAAAGGCGATGGCCCTTGACAGGACTAATACGGCGCCAAGATTGTACAGTGTTTTAAGAGGGAACGAGATTGTATTTGAAGGATTATCCAATGGCTCACCATTATTTTCCACTTCATTTCTGCCTGTGAAAATGACAACAACCAAAAAGTGGACCTTTTATTTCTGTCAGACCTCTCAGAACAGACTGATGCTTTTCAAATGAATTCAGCACAGCTCATTCGGACTCCCTTCCTGCAGTGACAACACTTCAAAATCACATACGGGACGGGCATATCAGTCATCGAGTTTGCTTAATGATTACTGGACTAAATGATTTTAATAAAACCCTGTATAATTAAGCCAGTTTCACCTGACCTGAAAAAATAAACCAAAAAATACCCATTTTTATGGGGGTGTTTAAAACAGATCGTCTTAAAAATTCAACAATGACGTAAGATGCTTAAAAAACAACATGACTTCATGAAGATTAATTTAAAGACATTTTCTATTGTAAACACACTGGTAACTGTTAAAGTAACTGATGTTAAACACTGAAGCACTATGCTTTTCTTTCCATTGACTTCCATTTGCAGTAGATGCGTGCGAATGCTGAAGACTAGAGAAATGAGCTCATACAAAGTAATAGATATGGAAACATCACTGCATGACCATTTATCTGAATTAAAAGTCGCAAACTTTAAAGCTTTTAGCATTGCAGGAAAGTGAAGCAGATTGTATATTTTTACATTTGGATTCATTATTTGTTATATATAAAAAATGCTGCTGAATGATGCCACATCATTAGCAACTATAAATATATTTAAAAATTAAATACAAAAACAAACACAAATAACAAAAAATCACTAACTGACCTATCAATCATTGGGCAACCAGCGACCCATTGTTACGGTGGTCCAGTTGTGCACAACACAACGAAATTAGCACAACACAATGGAAACAAGCCGCAACACAACGAAATTAGCACATCACAACAAACAAGTTGCAACACAAGGAAATTAGCACAACACAACATAAACAAGTCGCAATACAATGGAAACAAGCCTCAACACAAGAAAATTAGCACAACACAACATAAACAAGTCGCAACACAATGGAAACAAGCCTCAACACAACGAAATTAGCACAACACAACAAACAAGTCGCAACACAATGAAATTAGCACATCACAACAAACAAGTTGCAACACAAGGAAATTAGCACAACACAACATAAACAAGTCACAATACAATGGAAACAAGCCTCAACACAAGGAAATTAGCACAACACAACATAAACAAGTCGCAACACAACGAAAGTAGCACAACACAACATAAACAAGTCGCAACACAACGAAAGTAGCACAACACAACATAAACAAGTCGCAACACAACGAAAGTAGCACAACACAACATAAACAAGTCGCAACACAACGAAAGTAGCACAACACAACATAAACACAATGAAATTAGCACAACACAACAGAAACAAGCCGCAACACAACAGAAACAAGTCACAACACATCAAAAACAAGACGCAACACAACGAAAATAGCACAACACAACATAAACAAGTCGCAACACAACGAAATTAGCACAACACAACATAAACAAGTCGCAACACAACGAAATTAGCACAACATAACATAAACAAGTCGTAATGGAAACAAGCCATAACGCAACAAAATTAGCACAACACAACGGAAACAAGACGCAATACAATGAAATTAGCACAACACAATGGAAACGAGCCGCAACACAACGGGAACAAGACGCAATACAATGAATTTAGTCCTATGCGTTGTGGAGATTTGGTTGTGTTGTGGAGATGTCGATGTGTTGTGCACTACTGGGTCACCGTACATTGTGATCCATTCCAAACATCAAAACCGTTACTTTATACACATTAAAACCCGCCCCCCCCAAAAAAGGTTCTGATTAGTAACAGTAAGGGGTGGAGCCAGATATAAAGTTCAACCAATCAGATTTCAGATCAATCAGCTGTGGTGTTAATACAATATCACATCCCTTGTGAACAGTAAGGGCAATTTAAGACTAAGTGACTGATTTAGCAAAATTACTATGGGTTAATTATAATTAATTGATGGCACCACATTCTGCTGTCCTGTTAATTTCCTAGTTGTTAAATCACAGTTAATAAATTATATTTTGACATATTTTTTGCACACGTCATTTGCAAGACATCCCTGTGTAAACACACCATCGCAAACCCACTCACGCTGTCACGTGTCACCATCTTCAAACAAAGACACTATCACGGAAACTAGGAATGACCTTTAAAAGTTGAATGTCATGCTGAATAACTGAGATGTCGATTTTCTGCTAATTTTGCCATCTGAAGATTGTATAATCAGTAGATAATTTCAAGCATAGTGTCAATATCACAGCCTAAACACATAACTGACAGATGTTTAATGCACCTTATAGTTTAAGAATGCAGTTTGAATGGAGCATTAACTTTAATCATCTGTCCACTGCGAGGAAATGGTGACAGTTGTGTCAAATTACATCTTTACTCACTAAAAACAATCATGATGGAAGAGTCTTGGTACAGCGGCTGCGGTTGTTGATTTCGCTGTTCGTCATTTTATATGTTCTCTTTTTTTCCTTCAAGAAACTGTGGAAATAGGGTGAATTACTGAGTTTGCATCTTAAGCGCTTGGTAACGAGCGAGGGGACAGCAGCTGTCACTGAGCTAGCATGGCAGCTAACTCTGTAAACATCAGCTCTACTATTTACCTCGTTCCCATAATGCACTACAACATCAACTTTTGACAGCTGCTGGAGAAACAGTGCTGTGGGTGGGAGGCCAAAAACATTTGGAGAAGATATTTTCAGATTTTCAGAAGGTTTCGATTTTCGAGAATAAATGTGAGAGGGGTGTTTTTCCCCCCATTGAGAGATTTGGTACGAATTACCACTCAATATCTAAGACGCTTCTGTGTGCATGAAGAAACTGCTCTTATTGATTTAAATTCTCTACCGGTGCGTCCCAAGACACTGGTGCTGACAGAAGTTACTGATGATCTCTCCCTTTCATTCTCGTTCTCTTTCTCGATACCTAGATCATCCCTTTCAGCTGTTGAATCGCTAACTCTGCTTTCTTTAACCCCCTTCAATGGTAGTTCACTTTTAGATACAAAAACTTCAGCTTCACGAGTCCATTTCACGCTTTTAACAGCTTTTCAAAGAAAATGTCAGAAATCAATACAGCTACTCTTAAATGACCATCAAAGACAAACAGCATGGTAATTACAGCATCTACCAGCTAACTAGCTTATACTGACTGAATCTGTAATAAAAAGGGAGCTCTTGATTCAATTAAACTGAATCAACTCTGATTAATTTGGATGTATTTCAGTTACAATGTTTGTTTTGATTTGCAAGCCCTTGATTCAAGTGTTTCAATTCTGATTAATTTGGGTATATTTCAGTCATGTTCGTTTTGATCTGAAAGCTCGATTCAATCAAATTGGTTCAATTCTGATTCATTTGGGTATCGTTCCATTATAATGTTCACTTTGATTCTCAAGCTCTTGATTCAATTCTGATTCGATTCTGGTTCATTTGGGTATATTTCAGTTATAATGTTTGTTTTGATTTGCAAGCTTTTGAGTCAATTAAAGTGTTTTGATTATGATTAATTTGGATATATTTTAATCATGTTTGTTTTGATCTGCAAGCTCCATTAAATCAAATTGGTTCAATTTTGATTCATTTGAGTATTGTTACAATAGGTGCGTTCGACTTGAAGCACGGCTGCAGACGGCAGTCAATGAGAGTAGCCGCTTGCAGTCGGGGGCGGAGTTGAAAACGGAGCCGTCAAGCCGGACACTTTCTGCTCCCGTTAGTGACGCTCACGTGGTGTTTGCATACTCTACCACAGATGAAGTGAATTAAATGCAATTATTTGTCAAATATACAGACGTTTCAGAAACGTTTTCATGAGCAACAGATATCTACTGATTATATACTGCTTAATACATCGCCATCTGTTCAAGAATAAAGTTCAACGTAAATATATACTATTTAAATACTAATAAAGTGGGGGAATGTATGCTTTCATCAGTGTTTTATGATAAACGTGACTCAATATAACATTGCGACTACAGTAAAAAAGCTTTTACTGTTCTAAAAACACAGATTTGTGGCTATTATTGGAGTTGAAAAGGTTAGAATAAATCCGAAACACACGTGATAGTTGTCATGCGGTGAATCTGCCCAATCGTGAAACGGCTGTGTCGCCATCAACGCTCCTGCAGCCGCTCTGGAGAAACTGCGCCAGCTGAGTCTCGAAACGCTCTCGTGGTGCTTTGTTGCCACACGTGACAGTGACGTGGCGTCGGCGCCGTCTCAAGTCAGACAAAATTACTAACCGGCATGCACTGCTTCAAGTCAGATTGCGATCGATCTGCGCAGTGCTGCATGAAGTCGAACGCACCTATTATAATGTACATTTTGATTCACAAGCTCTTGATTCAATTAAATTCTGTTTCAATTCTTCTGATTCATTTTGGTGTATTTCAGTTATAATATTAATTTAATTTGCAAGCTTTTGATTCAATTAAAATATGTTTGTTGCTGATTCATTTGAGTATATTTCAGTTATAATGTTTGTTTTAATTAACACATTCTTGATTCAATTAAGTTTTGATTCGATTCTGATTCATTTGAATATATTTCAAATATAATTTTCATTTTGCTAATGTTTGAAAAACTCTTTCTCTACAGTTGCAAATTAATCTTTCACACTGGTAACTTGTCTTTACTGTAGGAGCTATTCGCTAAAAGAACCAGCTCATAAGAGTCATCCTTTTTGGAAATCGAGTTACACCTAATCTTCTAACAGGTACATTAGGAAAATATTCATTTTAAAAAACATACAATAACAACCCAGCCCAACACTATAATGCTGAGAACAAACTACTGTAAACAGATCAATTTCACTGTTGTGTGTTACCGATGACATCAGTATGAGTTTGTGGACAGGGCAGATCTCGGCAGTCGAACAGCACTTTCTGACGATTGCGTCATTTTTAGCTCTGAAACCGGAGTGCTGACTCAACCATTCCTATTGGTCTGCAAAGATCTTGCAACGCTGCTGAAATAACACGGACACAAACACCCTGCAAGAAAGTTATCATCTGTCAAACCAGTTGCACAATTTATTGTTGACTATTCCTTCAGTTCACACACTCCACTCCTCTACCGGTACAGGTCACTTGATGAAACAGAAAACGAAATATGTAACGGGCTGAAGATGAGTCTGGTCAACAGAAAACAAATTCTGCATGTGATGTGCAAATCTAAAGTAGAAGCCAGTAAGCACACATACTGTACACCTCCAAAACATCTTGACAATGAAATTAAAGATGGAAGTATTTCGAATATTTTTTTCCTTTTCCTTCAAAGAAACACATCACACTGTAGCGAGCACCTTTGAGCAAGTTCTGTACATCAGTATTCAGATGGAAAAGCTGTTTGTTTGAAACAGACTCTCCCATCAGAACAGCAGGCGTCTCCCACTCCAACATCCACATCCGCAATCCACCAGCGCTTGCTCCCGTGTGTGCGCACACATGCTGTTTCCTTCATTAAAGACAAATAAGTTTGACATGATAGAGCAGTGTACAACCAGATGTGTGCGAATTTATTTCCTAAACCAGATATATAGGAACAGCTGTATTTAAGATCTACAGTACATAAAGCTGAAGTGTGTAAATTTAAAATGTTAAAATGCTTTCTGTAAAACAGTTCAATATTCAGAAACACAAATCATCAGGAAAGCACAGAAAAAGGCCACTATGACCCTCATCTCTTCTGATGTACGTGGTCAGCCTAAAACAGCTGGAGTGGGATATTTCCCAACCAATCAGTTTTCATTTCAGTTTAGGGCGGGACATTTTCAGCCTTTTCATTGTACTGTAAATATTCTTCACTGCCAAACATGAACATAATTGTGTATTCATACACAACTTCAACATTATGGAAACACTGACTGCACCAGTGTTCGATTCTGATGATTTTTGCAGATGTTTATTTAATTGGGCTGTAATGCAATAACATTGGATGGATGGATGGATGGTAAAACTAATAAATAAATAAACCATAAACAAATCAGTGAGATACTGTACAGGACTATGATTATAGAGCTCAGTTTAATGGCTTATGCAAAAATCGTTCTACAATTTACATGCCCTGAAACAACACAAAAACAACGTAACTGACTGGTTACATTGCAAGTCATTCAGAATAAGCTATCAGCCTGGAATAAAGACTAAGCTGATAGTCTTGATTGTCATTTATCGTCTTCTCCCTCTGGGTGAACGATCTATGACCCCTGACACAGGTTTTTTGTGGCTTGCGTTTTCTAAACAGAGTTCTGATGAAGACCATCATACATGATCTAATTTTATGATAATGAAATTGCATCAATTCCAAATACCTCAGCAGGAATTTAATAATCAGTAGTAACAAGTGAGATTATAGCTTTTGAAGAGCCTGTGATACTAGTCCCGTCTCTCTCTCCTCTAATCTCACACATCAGTGCTTCTAGTGTTAAGTGTCTAATTGAAGCTCTAACACACATCCACTCACTTGGCTAATTAACTAAGACCCCTCACGAGATGTCCTTCATCCCCAGGCTAGGTTGAGCTGAAGCAAACCGAAAAGAAGCGCACTCCCCTGGCTGAGTCTGAATTTAACACCCAAAACGGCCCATATGTCACCCTCTTACTGCCTTACCAATACCAGAGACCCCCGGGGACGTACAATTCTCCCTCAGACAGAGATTGAGATTTTCTCTCCCGTTCTTTTAACAGGAAGGTTCACCTTCTCTCTTAGTAAGAGACGTTGTCCTCTGTCCTCTCGGCTCCTGTGAGATTGCATTTCTATCTTTATCCACGTTTCATTAGGTCTATTCGTCTCCAGTGGCGGGGCCGTTCTATGTATATTCACCGGTTATTAGAGAACACTTCTCGGTCGCCACGGTGGTCTAACGGCGGCCAATTACGAACACTGCGCCAGTCTCACACGCTGACCCCTGTTGCATTGTGGGCCCTCCCTGGAGTGTCGTACATCTCAGCCGTTTAGTCGATGTGGATTTCTCACTGCTACACTAAATGCCAATAGTTTGTGTAAAAGTACCTGATTAATGGTGGGGAAAATGGTCAGCGATGTGAAGGGGGAAAAAATGTTGAAGGAACAGTCATTTACTCACAGTCATGGCGGTGGAATGCAAAAGGAGATTTAAAGCACAGTATTCAGAAATAAAATGATCTGCAAAGAGAACCAAAAAATACTACAAAATAGGTCCATAAGACTTGCACACTGTGCTCCAAAGCTTTTGAAGTCGTAAACATTTATCTTAATGTATTAAAATATATTAAATGTATTTAAGGTTTTATTTTCATAGTTAAAAAAAATTAAATGTATCGAAAACCAAAAATTCAAAAAATAAAAGTTAACGTGGAGGTCATTGAAATGCTACAAAATCACTAACACAATAAATATTTCTAATACAATAAAATATTTCTCACATAATTACTTCAAATTCAACAGATTTCAAATAAATAACTGACATAAAATGATGTATTTTATTTATACATATTTTATTTTAATGTATTACTATTATATTATTGTTATTTTATAGTGTAAAAATATTAAAATAAAAGATTAAACGTGTGTGTATATATATATACATATAAAAATGCACATATACATATCTGCAACATAAAACTTACAATTAATACATTAATAAAATGTATACACTGACAATGCATCAAGAAAATGTTTTTTAAAAATTCAATATTTTATATTAAAATAAATGTATTTATAAGAAATTTAACAACTTTAATTGTAATAAATGTAATTTTATTGCATTGCTGTAATTTTACAGGGCATCAAACTTGTCTAAAAATCTTGTACATTGCACATATTCAGTTTTGCCACATCAAAAAAGCTTACAAAATACAATCATTAATGACATTTATGAACAAAGAGCGCAACTGTCAAATAGACGACTTGAGATTGATTAAATAAAATTACATGGAAATGACGTGAGCTCAACTGGTTCAGCGCAGCGCTAGCAACAGAAGTCACGGGTTTGATTCTAATGGAATGCACATGTCACTTTGGACACAAGCATCTGCCAAAAGTGTAAATGTTTAAAACAATAATACATCAAGGGTGTACTAACTTAATTGAAAGGCTCCAGCCAAATCAGTTTCTTCTCCCTTTCCCATTATCTCTGTCTCTTGTCGCTGTCAGAGTGGCATGACCTTGCGGAGGTTAATTTGTTTTACGAGTCACCCTGCGCATCAATCAGGGGCCATATGCACGTTCCCAATTACAACCCGGCTCTGAAAAACACACATAAATGTAACCCATGCGATCCCACACGCCAAGATATCCCACGTTAAATCACACAAGAACAAACCCACATTAAGATCTGCTTAATCTGTCCCTCCATCTCACTCTCCTCCACTGCCTGAAAGGAATGAGATGAGAGCAAACGAGTGGGAAAAGATAGAGATAACTTTCATGTTTATGATAAGAAGGCAGATCGAAAATAATGATCGCTGATTGATTGCAGTTCTGTGATGTCAGCGGGAGAAGAAAAGTCTCATTAAAAGTGTAGGAGTGAATGCAGGGAAACATCACGACCTCAGAGTAGAGAAAAAATCATGGATTTTAGAGATATGTGACACTGATATAAAATTAAACATGTCCTGCGATCTAGTCATTTTAAACAGTGTTTTGCTAATTATTTGCCTGTAGCTGTTCTGTTTATAGTAATGAAGAGGTTACATTTTTAAGATATTATGTTTATTTTACAAATTAATTAAGAACCTTTAGAAAGGTGTGTGTGTGTGTGTGTGTGTGTGTGTGTGTGTGTGTGTGTGTGTGTGTGTGGCCAAAGGTTTCATTGATGCTTTGTCATTGTTGCAAGTTTTCAGATGCTGGTCAGTCAGTTCTCCCAAGGCACCAAACACTGCCATGTGACCAGACTGCTCCACTGCAACTACATACTGTGTGTACTTTCAACACTAAGACTTAAGGTAATATGTGTAAATGTTTAGAATTTTTTACTACTATTCAAATGTGCTTTATTGTTCTCAATGGCATCTACGCTAATATTAGATTGTCCCATTCTTTTTTTGGGATTGACATTTTCAAGTTACTTGTCTGATTGGGCAAGTAAATTTCTCTTTCACTTGCCCGTCCAAAACATTCACTTGTCCCGGACAAGCTGACAAGCGTTAAAAGGGTCCTATTATGCTCTTTTACAACACTAAAACTAAAATATTAAAGCAGTAAAAATATAAAAAAATATATATTTTAATATATTTAAAAATATATATTAAAGCAGTATATCAAGTTAAAATCATTAAGATCCTTCAGTGTTGTAGGTTATGTCGACTTTGTGCATAATTCATTACTTTTACAGCAATATAAATCACATTTACATTTATTAATTCAGATTTTTACATAAATATTTTCCAACAGTTCGTTCCAGACCTTGAATTTGGGATATATATTCAGATGTATATATGTGCACGCACGTATAGAATGATTGAAGAACACAAATCAGAAGTACCTTAAAAGGACAGTGGGTGCAATACTTTGACTTTTTTTCTCTCTTTTCTTCCTCAATTCCCTCTCTGCAGACACTCGAAGTGCTTCTCTCTGTCACACACATGCGAGCTTGGCAAGATTCTGTCAGAAATCCCAGCGGTGAACAGGGCAGGGCGCTGGGGAGGGTTTGAAGGTGTAATTAGCATTCAGAGTCTGTTTGCTGTCAAGACTGTCTGACTCACTTAAACATGCACAGCACACACATATACACACACACTCTCTGCATTTAGCACTTACTACAGGACACACACACACACACAACACGCAAATCTCTCCATTCTTACTCAGTACACATCCTAATGTTTACCAGACTCGCACATACACACACACACACACACACACACACACACACACACACAGAGGCTCAGAGCACAAGCCCTCTGACCGATCCACCAAACCATCATCTCTCTAAAGTGACTGACTAAACCACGCATGAACTGCCAGCTGCTTCCCTACTCCACGCCAACAACATACACACAGGAGACAGCCTAACAACATAGAAGCCGTATCACACACATAATAAATACTATCACCATTACTCACCTACACATTTTTATAGTCCCTTCAATAAATTGAGTCATGCACATAATGATAGTTGACGACTGGGGCAAAAATAAATGAGGGTTTGAAGCAAAAATGCCAACAAAAGTGCTCCAGAAACTTCTGAGGGCAAAATTCTCCTGTAATAAACGGTTATATTCAATATAACATCATTGTATTTCATTCTAGGTGTATGTAGTGTTGTATAAAAATGTATTGAGTGCTCTCACAGACATCGGTTCTGAGAGGAAGTGCTGTCTGGGTTACTGTATTTAATATCTCCTTCAAATTAGAAAACTTGATCCTCATGAAATTTAAATATATATGAGGAGGTGCATCAAATTTACACCTAAATGCCAATTAATCGATACAGACCGCAAGACAAACATCAAACTGTAGCTATGAACTGCTTAAGTCATGGATTCTGGCAGTTTTACTGAATAGAAACAGCTGTTTGTGTGCTTGTGTATGCTTTTCAAAACTTCGCGTTGCTTTATAAAAGCCTATATTGCAAAACTGAAATAATAAATAGGTTTATAACTTTATAACAACAAAAAAACAAACAAATGAAAATAAGAAAAAAATAACTGAAGTTGAATTACTAAAATGACTAAACCTAAATTAAAGCACTAAAAAGGATGACAAATGATGACACTAACAAAAATGACAAGAAAACCCTAAAACTTAAACTAAAATGAAAACTGAAAAAAAGTAGTTCAAAAATTCAATATTCAAAAAATTTAATAATATTATTGTATATAAATAACACTGGATAAAAATAATTATCCTTGCAATTAACTCACAATATTCATTTTAATGATCCTGATACTGATTCTTTTTTCTTTTTACACAGCACTTCCCATTTTTTTAATTAATATTTTCACAGTGTACTAAGTTAGAAGGTTCCCTGCATCATTTACAGCATTAGATGTAGAAATATGTTTCATATGTATGCAGTCTGGAATCAAATTGTGAGCAAAATAAAGACACACCATATACTGTACACAGCATGTGGGAAACAGTCAGTTCTCTCTCCATTGCTGCCTCCTATTTTTGATCAATTTCAGCACTGAACATTTAAATTGAACAAGCATAACGATGAATATAACAAAATCAAAATGTATATTCTCCACATAATATTCCAGTTTTTATTCAGTGTCTCTCAGAAACATAGTAACAAACTACCAAGTACTAGAAGCCAAATTGCCCTGTATTCATCTCAAGGTCTGTGTCATACATTTTTCAGAGTTTCAAATAAATGCATTCTGGTAAACTGTGTGTACCTCTCTGATAACAGACATTTCTTTTCTTTTTTTTTAAAGATGACATGATGAATGCGGCTCAAATGGCACTTGACCACACCACCACAATGTCTGTGATACTCCGAAATGCATATCAGAGGATCTGCCATTAGCTACGTGTCAGGATCTCTGTTGCTGCATTGCTGAACATCTTAATACTGGGAGATTAGTTTCAAACGACTCTTCTGAAAAGAAAGATATGTAATTTCCCCCAGGCTCATTGACAGGCAGGACGCACTGTATCAGATAATGAAATGTCAGCACAAATGGGCCGCATGTATGTGAGAAACGATATGAGCCATTCTGCAGTGTGTGTGTGTGTGTGTGGGTTCAAAATCAGACATTACCATGCAGAACGATATTGTTGACAGTATCTGATATTATAAACACTGTAGATATGAATGAGAACAACATGGAGATTTAGGTTTCTCTTGTTTTGTGTAAATGAGGCCATATCCCAACTCAATAGAGCACAACAAGCTGACCGGCTTTTCAGCGGCCTTGATTTCAGAAGTATTTTTCAAATTCATTTTCTCCGGGATTTCAAAAACGTCAATGAAGAGCTCTAAGCCTTGAACAAAACCAGACAGCTTTGACATGGACCACAACACTTGATCCAAAGCCAAAAAAAAAAAAAGTATTCAACAATGAGGAAAAAAAGACTAAATGTACTAGACTGTGCATTTAACCTCAATAAGAGAAAGAACTATGAAATACTGATATAACTCAATAAGAATCAACTGTATAGTATGAAATTAATGACAGTCACTGTAGCAAAGCATAAAATACCATGTACTATATATCAGCAATTAAATTTTAAAAAGTTTTACATCTTTAAAGCAAACTGATTTGTGGCATCCATTATAGAGTATATAATTAATAGTATATAAATAGCAATAAATATAATTATGAGGGTGGTTGAAAGGTGTTGCTATGCTGTAGCTACAGTGTTGTGTGGTTGGTAGGGGATTCTAGATGTTTGCTAGGGCATAGCTAAATTTAATTAATTACATAAATTGCATAAATGAGTAAATTGCAATAATAGCATTCATAAATACACTGCATAAGTAGTTAATGCATGCATAATTGCATAAATGAGTAAATTGCATTCATAGCATTAATAAATACACAGCATAAATAGTTAATGCATGCATAATTGCATAAATGAGTAAATTGCATTAATAGCTTTAATAAATACACTGCATAAATAGTTAATGCGTACATAACTGCATGAGTAAATTGCATTAATAGCATTAATAAATACAATGAATAAATAGATAATGCATGCATAACTGCATAAATGAGTAAATTGCATTAATAGCATTAATACACTGCATAAATAGTTAATGCATGCATAATTATTTGCATAAATTAGTAAATTGCATTAATAACATTAATAAATACAATGCATAAATAGATAATGCATGCATTATTGCATAAATGGGTAAATTGCATTAATAAATTAATAATAAATAATAATGTTCTATAGGGGCCACTGTTTTTTTACCACTTTAAAGTTTAATCATTATCTTAGATGAAAGTCTTGGTGTTGACTCACTTATGTCTGCACAATAAACAGTAATAGGACATATTTCAACATTTAAAAAAGATTACATTATTCTCTGATGCATCACGCATTAAATCGAACTTCAATCAAACAAGAAAAAACATGTGAAAGATTGCTTTTGCATTGAGGTGGAGAAGAAAAATAAGATGTTTGTGTCATGAAAACAGGAAGAAGCATTAGTATGCTGCAAGGTGACCAAGCTTCATTACAGCTGATGAAAAACAGGCAGCCGATGGATCAATAGTCTTCTGCTCTATCCAGCGGCAGGGCCTCTGCGGCCCACGGCCAGCCCAAGTTATGAGTGAGATGCTGAAATATCATTATTTCAAATGTCATACCTCCAGCCAACACGCAGACCCACCCCTTCATGGGCGGGAGCCATCATTTTAACGATTTGTTTTTCTTTTCTTTTTTTCCACACTATTGGAAAATTCATCAAAGTTGTTGAGTTCAGGCAAGGTGTAATTTATACAGGTTCACACACCATGAGGGGTTTAAATCTGAGCAAGAAAAAGCTGTGTGAGGAGAATGAGCCTACAATGTAATGAGAGATGGCTCTCCACAGCCAGTCATTCATGCTGCGAGTGAGGTGAAAACAGATATAATATTTTCAAGCTAAGTGGAAGGGACATAAAACACCTAATATTATAATTTATTTTATATACAGAACAGTATGGAGAAATTGTAACATACATAGATACATACATACAATCCAAATGTCATGCTTAAGTTTCGGTAATAGTATTTTGAGTTTTTAAAAATTGATTCTTTGACATTTTCCATTAAAATTCTTCTAGAAATACATACAAGTCCTTAAAACCAGACACATGTAGTTAAGAAACAACAAAAGTCTTAAAATAAGTGCATTTTATCGTCCTGCATGTCAGATTTCTTCACTTGTTTGTAACTTAAAAGAAGTGAAAATATCTGCCAGTGCAGTTTGACAAAATACAAACTTATTGAAGATACATTCTCTGAAAACACATCCTCTGAGCAAGAGGAGTTTAAAGACTTTACAGGTGTAGCCCAGACAGGAGAATGCAAGTCATCTATGTTTAGTATGAAGAGTGTCATAAACACACAGGTGATTCATCTTCTCTAATGATGTTCTTCTTTCCCTTCATTTGTAGACCAGCACCCACTACCTGCAGCGAGCTCTCCAGGTGACTGATTCAATCCAAACTACAGGTGACTTTTCTAATTATGTCTCTATTTCTCTCCCCCATGCTTCTGCTTTCTCCCAAGTTCACTCCCATGACCGTCTGAAACCTCCTCTCACTCATTTCTTTCCCTATTCCCTCAGTCTATTGTTTTGGTTTCCATTCCACTCTCTATCAATCTACCATTTCTGAATTATAGATAAATAATCCAAAAAAAGAAAATTGTCATTTCCTCCCCATGTCTTTCCAAGCTTTTTTCCACCAAACACAGGATATTTTTGGCAGAATGCCACAGCTTGTCTTCTTTTAAACAATGAAAGTGAATTATTTATGTACTTCCATCACCAAAGCAGCACAATAAAAGTACCATGAACGCATGTTATTTGATGTCATTCACTATAAATCTGGGGAGACATCTAAAAGGCATCATTTTTGAACCAAAACAAATGTGAATGAGTTTGGAGAGCCCCATTGGAGGGAAAGATTATTAGTGGGGTCTTTTTCTTCACACAAAGCGTTCACTTGACTTCAGAAGACTTGGAATAAAGCTCACAAGTCATATGTACAACTTTTTGTTTATTTATTTATTTTATTTATTTATTTTTATTTAATTTTATATTTAATTTTATTTTTTGGAATTTGGATGTATACATTTATATTAAGTTAACAATGGACATCTTACTAAATATATAATTTTGTGTTTTCTAGAAGAAAGAAAGTATGGGATCAGAATGAAATGAGGATGGCATCATATCTTTCTGAAGTGCTCCTTTAAAGTCAATCTGAAAGAATGAATGAACGAACCGAATGAATGAATAAATGAATGAATGAATGAGCGAACGAACGAATGAATGAAAAAAATTATTGAATGAACCAAATGAATTCATGAACGAATGAACAAAAGAACGAATAGTATGAATGAACCAAATAGAATGAATGAACCAAACAAATAGAATTAATCAATCAATCAATCAAATGAATGAACCAAAAGAATGAATGAATTAACCAAATGAATGAATGAACCAAACAAATAGAATGAATGAACCAAATGAATCAATGAACCAACCAAATAGAATGAATGAACCAAATGAATGAACCAAATGAACGAACAAACGAATGAATAAATGAACCAAATGAATGAATGAATGTATGGGATGAAATGAGGCTGAGATTTAAAAGTGATCGTATTTGTCTGAACTATTCCTTGAATGAATAAATGAACCAAAGAAAATGAATGAATCTACCAAATGAAATAAAATAATAAATGTACCAAATGAATGAATGAATGAATGCAGCAAATGCAAATGAAATTAATAATATACAGAATGAATGACTCTGAAATCACCTTCCTTTCCAGCTGACGTGACCCAGCCTTAACAGATAAAATGAATGGCCAATCTACATTTTTTTTTTTTATGTAGTAAAACATGTTGCAAATTGGCAATTCATGTTCAAGACATGTTCCTCTTTCAGTAAAAGATGGTGGCCAAACCTCTCCTGTCCCACACTGCAAACTTGGGTGAGGAAAAAGCTGAATTAGACAGTGCTTTATAATGCCGGCTGACGCTGTTCCATATATTGTGTGCATGATCTGAAGTCTGCACAGAAGAGCTGCTTCACATTCACGCTTGCTTCAGATAATTATATTGATTTAATGTATGGACTTTGAACAGCCCTCTAAAGTCATCTGTGTCTAATTCAAGCTTCTGACTTGAGGAGGAGTGAGCAAACAGTGATACGTGGAGAAAAAGAGAGAGATCTGTCACAGACACACACACAAAAAAAGTATGTGTATAAAGGCAATCAAGTGTGAGCTGCTTATCCAACTGTGACTAAACAAAAGAAGAGCAAGCATTATAAGCCCTTGAGGTAATACTATGGACTAGAATACATCATTGGTTATCCACACAAATGTATACACAATTCACGTGAATGCGCTTGTCAGAAGCAGAAACAATGACACTTATGTACTTGGAAACCTCATCAAAACACTCATGACACATATAGATTTATTCAGAGTAAAGACAGTAAACAAACACTGGCATTGCAAATATGTACTTTTATAATTGACAACAGCCCTAAACATTTTGCAACAATGCTAACACCTCAAGACAACAATGCTGCTAATTTTGTGCCATTTAGAACAAACCAAATTTTAACATTCTGCAAATGGCATTTTAATCATAAAAAGTTCCATCTTTCTACTTAGACAACTGCAATAAAATGCAACTTGAAGTCCAATTTTTAACATGGCGGCACTCCAAGTTAATGATAAACATTCGCCTGAAGTGAATACAAAGCAAACCTAGCCAAAGTTCCTACTTGACCTGAAAATAGAAGTTGTTTAGCAAATTACTGGAAGCTAAGAGACTTTTGTCGATAAACTACTACAAAGCTAACCGTAGAGATGTCATTATGATGATATCATATGATCATGGTGGCACCAATGGAAATGTAAGAAGTTAATAACCACTCACTATTAACAAATAAAATGCAAAAACAGAGCCAAAGTTCCTACTTTATATAAAAATAGAACTTGCTTAGCAAATGACAATGTTAGGAAGCGACTGAATCGAATGAAATGAATGAATGTACACAATTGAATGAATGAATGAATGAATGAACCAAACTAAATGAATGAATAAATTAAATGAATGACTTAATGAACCGAATGAAAGGAATGAACCAAATCGAATGAATGAATGAATGATTGAATGACCCGATTAAAATGAATGTAGCCTACCAAATTAAATGAACCAAACTGAATGAATGAATCAATAAAAGAATCGAATAAAATGAATGACTAAACAAAATTAACCAAATTGAATGAATGAATGAAATGAATATACCGAATGAAATTAACCAAATTAAATGAATGAATAAATCATACGAAATGAATGAATGACTAAAGGAAATGAACCAAATTGAATGAATGAATGAATGAATGAATAAATTAATGATTGAATGAACCGATTGAAATGAATGTAGCCTACCAAATTAAATGAACCAAACTGAATGAATCAATCAATAAATGAATCGAATAAAATGAATGAATAAACAAAATTAACCAAATTGAATGAATGAATAAATATACTGAATGAAATGAACTAAACTGAATGAATGAATCAATGAATGAATCATATGAAATGAATGAATGACTAAAGGAAATTAACCAAATTGAATGAATGAATGAATGAATGATTGAATGACTGAATGGACCGATTGAAATGAATGAATATACTGACTGAAATGAACCAAACTGAATGAATGAATGAATGAATGAATATATACATATATATATTTTACATTTCATACATGACATGAAAAAACTTCTAGTTCTTTTAGTAGCAAACGTTTAGTTCTTTCTTGACAATCAAACCATGGCACAGCTAACGGTAACTAGCCACTGCTTTAGTTTTTTGGTCTTCTTACATAACCAGCTGACTGTTTTACATTCTAATTTTTCAAGTAATTTGGCATAACCTGACCAGAATATGCTGAAAAGTGAACTTTACACCAATAGTCTAAGTCTGGCTCTGTGAAACTAAGCGATGACTCACTCCAGTCAAACTTTAGAGCCAATCAGACTCGCGACGCTCACTCTAATGACACTGAGGATGGGCTAGTGGCATTTAGCATCGCTGTGAATTAGCGGCAGTGTGAGTGGAGGTGTCTGAAGGTGAGCGTGATCGTCCTCATCAGGGACGAAGTTAAGCACTGTCTCCATGATAAATAAAACACATTCATTATGGCAGCTCCGCTAATGGCCTGAGAGATGAAGGAGTGAGATGGGGCCGAGACGAGCAATGATTACTTTCGGTTATAGGAGCAAGGTCACTGGCCGCCTCCTCTTTCTCTCGCTCTCTTTCCTTCGACTTAATGTTTTGTTCTTTGCTACTCACATGAATGAACATGTTCACAGGGATTTTGTCGATTCTCTCTGAACTGTATTGTAAGCTCTTTAACACCATCCACTATCCCCGTTTTCTTCTTTAATCCCTCATTCCTCCCCTCACTGCTCCTCTTGCCTCCTCCACTGTTCTTCCTTCCGTTTTATAAAAAAAAAAGAGACCTGTGGCGTGTGAAACGGTGAACAAAAACTCCCTAACATGTTCAGGTCGATGAGTAAGAAGCCTCATAGGAACATACATCGACCCTGGTCTTTTGATATACAGTATAAATGTTTCTTCAGCTTGGGACACTTATGTACCAGGGGTTGATTTATTGATCATGTTTTAATTTCATTAAATGAAAAAAAAAAATCATATTAAATCTGTCCCACAAACAGCACTTTATATTTATTATAGATTTTATTGTTTTATCCTTGTCCAAGAATTAAACCACAAAAAATCTAAAGGACAATTAAAAAAATAAACCACAATTTTAAAAAAGTAAAACAACAGTGTCAGTGAAGAGCTTGATATGATATGAAAATAAAGAAAATATAATTTGATATTATTGTGTGTCAATTCCAACCAAGTGTTACATTAAATATAAATTAAATATGATTAAATATATCATTTAATTGTGTGTTTTCCAATACATAAAATGCTAGATATGAAATAAGCCTCAGCAAGACAGTTTGGCCCACCCATTTAAAAATAATAATAATAATAATAATAATAATAATAATAATAATGAACTTGTATATAAATAAAAGCATTTGTAAAATATTATCAATGTTGCTGTTAAGATATTAATTAATATTAGTGCTGTCAAACGATTAATCGCGATTAATCACATCCAAAATAAGTTTGTTTACATAATATATGTGTGCGTACTGTGTATATTTATTATGTATATATAAATACACACACATATATATTTTGAAAAAATGTACATGTAATTACATGTATTTATTTATATTTATATAATTTATATTATATTATATAGAAATATATTTAATATAGAAATATAACATTTTCCTTACATATATACATGCATGTGTGTGTATTTATATATACATAATAAATATACACAGTACACACACATATATTAGGTAAACAAAAACTTTTATTTTGGATGTGATTAATCGCAATTAATTGTTTGACAGCACAATTTAATATATTATTATTATTATTATTATTATTCACTTGTATATAAATACAAGTATTTGTAAAATATTATCAATGTCATTATTATTATTATTATTAAGATATTAAGTATTATTATTATTATTATTATTATTATTATTAACTTGTGAATGAATGAATGAATGAATGAGTAAATAAATAAATAAATACAAACAATTTCCAATGATGGATGTACATCCACCATTGGAAATTGTAAGTCGACAAATTAAAATGATTACTGTATTTTACATGCTACCATGGTAATATATATATATTTTTTGGCATACATGTCCAAAAAAAAAAAAGACATGGTTATTTCATACTACCTTTTTGTTAGTGTGAAGTAGTGCTTTATGTGCCTTTTATGATTTTTTTTTTTTTGTCCTTTAATTTCCCTCCGTGTTTGAAAGGCAAGTAGCCATAACCGTGAGCCAGGCTGACACACAGAGAGGTTGTGGGTAGTGTAGTTTACCTGATTGTGAGCGCCATATGGCACTGAGAATCAAAGACCTGTCGCCCTGAACAGCCAGTGGAGCACAACCCTGTCAGAGTGACACAAAGAGAATCACAACCTGTCAGGAGACTTTCAGAGTCGAATAAACAAGGTTTGATCGGGCCCGGAGTCCAGGCGGCCCTGACACACACAGACACGCTCCGGCATCACTCTGCTCGGAATGAAAATAACCCATTACGGAAAGAAAAAAAGATACAAAGGAACTCAGCAAGGATTTTGCAATGAGTTTTTCCTGTCGTGTCACAAACATGAGTTTGAAAACACAGCGCAGGAAAGGACACCTCAGAGTTTACTGTCATATCTCTCCTCTTGGCTTTATGTGAAGTGAGTGTGTTGACAGACTCTGCATAAGCAAACGCGCAGTCAGAGCTGTCAGAGAGCCAGTGACAGCAGACAGACAGCATGCGTAAGGACACCATGACACTGATGAGGTGCTAATTGAAAAACATACACGGGGAGTGTGGTTACCCACGAGAGGAGAGAAACGACAGCATAAGAACAACAGTGCATTGCCCTTCAACTTACTGTATATAGATTCACTAAAAATCTGAGACACTGACAGATGACATGATGTCTTTACGATGAAGTCATTACGATGCTTGAAAAACTTGATGTTAATGCATTAAAAAATTGTTTCAAAACTTAAGTGTGAATATTTGATTGTTATTGATGTTGTTGTTATTGTTATTATTGTTGTTATTATTATTATTGTTGTTGTTATTAAGTCATTTGCATAAAATTGCCAATTATTTATAGTTTGTTAATAAATAATATTAATATAAATAACTATAATTGCTGCAGTTGTTATAATAAATATTTTCACATGATTATATGGAAATGTAAATATAATAATAATAATATTATATAATACTATTATATATAAGTAATTTAGCATTTTTATATAATCATGTGCATTTGTATCATTTTGATTAAAAAAAACTATTGTAATGAATCAAACTTACAAATACTTGTGTGAATATTCATGCAAAATTATTCATAAATTTGATTAATACAAATGCTAAATTATTATTATTGTCATCACCGTTATCATCAATACAGTTTTGTATTTGCATTATTATTATTATTATTATTATTATTATTATTATTATGCATTTGCATACAATTGTGCGAATTATTTATAATTTTGATTAATAAATAATATTAATATAAATAACGTTGCTGTTGTTATAATACATATTTATAAATACATTTGATATAAATATAAATACATTTGATTAATATAAATGCAAAATTATTATTCTTGTCATCATCAGTACAATTTTGTATTTGCATACAATCATGCAAAGATATTATTATTATTATTATTGATTACAAAAAAAATTTACCATCTGATTATATGCTACACAATTTAGTTCCTAAATCAGGATGGGGCTCGTGTAGAAGTAGAAGTTTCCAGGAATTATTTGTGAATATTCTTTCCCCTCTTCCAATCTAATTTACATAGCTTCACACTGATTTACCACAAGAAGTGCACTTAAATTATTACAGTTGAACACACTAAACAAACGCTTAAAATGTGACGGGTGAAAATCTGACTTCATATTTAAAGTCAAATCTGATCAAGTGTGAGAAGTTATTTTAAGAAGCCAAAGCTAATATGATTAAACAAAAATTTTACACTATCTGAAAAACACTGTGGTACATTTTAGCATGTCGCTATGTGTTTTCCAGGGCATAAATAAATAATGTATTCATTTTATACTGATCTCTGAAAATCAGGCCATCACAAGAAATCAAACTAGCCAATTACATCCAAACCCACACACCAGACAAGCCAATTAGAGCACACATCCCACATAACAACCAGCCAATTGCAGAGCGTGACCCACGCTCCGACTAACCAGTTAAAGCAGCCGACTCAGACATTCAGCAATTAACACACAAATCATAATGACCGTCCAATTACAGCATGCCTCCCACATATTTATTAACCAATTTAGAGCAAGTCCCCTAGAACCCTGCTTATATAGACTTAAATAGACCTACTGAGGTATATTGTCATTAAATAGACCATCTGGCATTATTTACCAGGTCGGCCGTCCATTATTTATCAGCTCAGCCATCTCAGAGCGCATTTGCACACATATACAAAAACACATTGATTAAAGCATTGACAGTCGAGGCAATAACTGCTGAAACCCAATATAACCCATTTCGGATGTGTGGACTTCTCCAGTATGTGAGTGGGCTGGATAATTGATCCCGCAGGCAGCCAAGAGGACAGAAAACAGAGGAATTAGAAAACACACCTGTAGTCGGAGGAGAATGTGTCACCCAAAAGCGAGGGCTGGAGACAGCAGGAACTACATGCAATCCTACCATCCTGTCTTTTAATCCAGCTACAAAATTCACAATTCTCTCTCGCACCAAAACCCTTCCGCTGTATCCGCACACTGCTATAAACAACATTTTTAGCTGTCAATAAGCTTGCAACTTGCAAGGCCGTCAGATTTCACTCTGAATAATGCTGTCCAGGATTCCTCTCTGCATTCACAACCTCTGTGTGGTCAAAGGTGATCATACAACTTGTATTCAGAGAATTAATAAACCCATTTGTAAAAGTATGAAACAAAATAGTAGAGGCCAAGACTATGATTGTCAAGCAGTTGCTTGGAAACACATGCAGTCATTTTCCAGACTCTTTTGCAGTTATTTATCTAAAACCACTGGCTGCAAAGACAGTATTTTAAGGCCTCATAGCAGTGCAAACAAGAAGGCTGCTCCTAAAAGCATTTTATAAGGAAAGTACAATTTCAGAATGCACTTCAACATTCACACACAGTTTAAAAAAAAAAAGTTGACCTAACCAAACTCAAAAAATAAGGCAACCTATTGCAGCCAACTTAAGTTATCAAATATTGCTCAAATAGCAACCTACATTTGATATAAATATAAATACATTTGATTAATATAAATGCAAAATTATTATTCTTGTCATCATCAGTACAATTTTGTATTTGCATACAATCATGCAAAGATATTATTATTATTATTATTGATTACAAAAAAAATTTACCATCTGATTATATGCTACACAATTTAGTTCCTAAATAAATAAATACACCATAAAATTGGTTCATGACATTCACCTGTTTTAATGAACCTTTAAAAATCGTTTAAAGTACGGATAATTCAGCTCTGCTTCCAAACAGACAACAAAAACAGCATCGGTATGATTAAGGTAACTTTTGAGACTAATTAAATGCAGAATCTATTTGGTCTTCCTCACATATGCTGTTATAAATTGTTCTGAGAGCTGAATCTGACTGATCGGGACAACACTTAAAGAAACGTTCCCTCAGGCCACGGCTATTCTTTTAATCCATCGCCCTTCTCAATCTCACATGACCCAGATGAGCACGGATGACTGCCTTCAAGACTTCCGCCTCGCACGATTTCAACCGACAACTTAAAGGGTTAGTTCACCCAAAAATGAAAATTAGCCCATAAATTACTCCCCCTCAAGTCATCCTAGGTGTATATGACTTTCTTCTTTCAGACGAATCCAGTCGGAGTTATATTAAAAATTGTCTTTGATCTTTCAAGCTGTTTAATGGCACTCAGCGGGTGTTGCATGCAGCAGTCCAAAAGCACTTAATTAAAACATTCTCGGAATGTCTTTATAATTATATTTTTACTTGATGAATGTTCATCAAATGTCGAGAAAACTTTCTTAGACTAACATTCTCAAAGCGTCTTTATGATATTATTCAGAAATGTTTTTGAAACCTTTTAATAACGTTATATTTATGACTAAAACACTGGACATTTTAATGTTCTTAGAATATTACAAACAAACATTCAACTGATGTTTTATTTTGAGCAAAAATAAAGTCAATATAATGTTGTAAGAGATATTTTGGTAACCGTTATATAACAAACACGACAAGAAAACTGGACAACATTTTAGAAACATTTAAAAATAACCGTTTTTAAAACCTAAATTTGTTATCTAGGATAGAGCTGCTGCCTATATTAGCCACTCACGATGCTGTCTTCGAAGATAGCTGCCTATGTAGGCAGCTCACTAGGTTTTGAAGCTACTATGGTAAATCTGTAGTGGTAATGATGTGCTGTTATTGTCAGACAGATTCCCGTTTCTGCCCACTCGGAATCAGAAGGATCTCTTCCTATATTTCCGTTCTTGTCAGAATGCTCCTGCTTTACAAATTCTCTTCGAAAGTTTCTAGCTGGCTCATGTTCCCTCATTAGACCACTGACTCTACACTCCACTTCTCCATACCATCTCCTTCCTGATATCACAGAACATTGCATTCAAAAACAGCAAGCATCTGAGTAAGGGCAGGTACCCTCACGAGCAGTCTTCATCTGAAAAAAAACCCCTGAATGCTTCAAAGTGTCCACCCCCTTATTATGGGCTCTAGGAACACGGCTCACCTCCACAGATGGATTTTGGGTCAGGCCTCATTGTTAATGCAGACGTAGGAGAAGGCATGTCTGGCTCTCCTGCTGAGATATTGCCCTATTGATATGCTCTAGATGCTTTGGGGTCTCTTATCCGAAAGACCACGTCTCGAACCCGGCAACAGGAGGGTCTCATGCTGGGTGTGAAATAGGGCAGAGTGTCAGGGAGCCGTCATACAATAATCATCAAAATTCTTCACGAGAGCAGCAGCTCAGTAGTCTCTCGACAAAGAGATAAACATGATGGAGAAAGCTGAGAAAGACAGAGAGGTTGATGATTTGTTTGAAGTAGGACTGCAAGTTCTTTTAGGGGTATCATTTGAAGACTACAACTTAAAGATATATGGATTGGGAGAGAGTGAGAGACAGACAGATGGATCAGATAGATGGCCAGCCAGACAAGACCGAAAGATACAGAAAGGACAAATACAGCTAGACTTACAGAGAGACAACTAGACAGAAGAATAAAGAAGCCAGGTTAGACAGCCAGATGGAGAGACAGGCAGGACAGGACAAATACAGACAGATGAATAGAGTGAGAGATAGACAGCTAGACAGGACAGACAGAAAGGACAGGACAAGACAGGAAAGACAGACAGTCAGAATGAATGAATGAATGAATGAACGGATGGAGGGAGACCGACAGACAGACAGACAGACAGACAAATGGATAGATAGATGGGTAGATAGAGAGACAGCCAGACAGATGGATAGAAAAACAACCATATACAGTAGATAGATAAACAGCAATACAGATGGATAGAGAAACGGACAGACATGGACAGAGAGAGAGCCAGACAGATGGATAGAGAGAGAGAGAGACAAATGGATAGATAGAGAGCCAGAGAGGTGGATAGATAAAGAGAGAGACAGCCAGAAAGATGGACAGATAGAGAAAGAGAGAGACAGCCAGACAAGCAAATGGATAGACAGATGGATAGATAGACAGCCAGCGAGATGGACAGATAGAGAAAGAGAGAAAGAAAAACAGACAGACAGACAAAAGGATGGATGGATGGATAGAGAAAGAGAAAGACAACCAGACAGACAAAAGAATAGATAGATGGATGGCCAGCCAGCCAGACAGACTGACAGACAGAGAAAGACAGAGACAACAAGACAGACAGACAAAAGGACACATAGATGGATAGATAGATAGAGAGACAGACAGAAAAATGGATAGATAGACGGAAAAACAGGCAACTAGACAGATGGATAGATGGATAGAAAATTTAAGTTTTCTGGTTGTTTATCCACACGGACAAATAAACAACCAGAAAGACAGACAGAGAGAGAGACAGTCAGATGGACAAACAGACAGATGAATAGAGACACATGCCCATATGGATAGATAGAGACAGACAGATGGATAGACATATATGGGCAGGAAATATGACTTTACAAATAAAACATGGTATTTGCTATTATTCAGAGCTGTAAGAAAGAAATAGAAAAAGGCATCTACTAGAGGAAAAACTCAAGTAAAGTACAGACACTCCCAAAAAATACTCAAGTACAGTAACAAAGTTATTACTTTGTTACATTACACCACTGGATAGATGATAGAGGGGACAGCCAGACAGATGGTTAGACAAACGGAGAGAGAGGCAGCCAGACAGATATATAGCCTGGTTGTTTATCTACATGGGTAAATAAACAACCAGAAAGATAGATAGACAGTCAGGGTAGACAAACAGACAGATGGATAGAAACACATAACCATATGAATAGATAGCCAGACAGATACAGGCATTAATGACATTATGACATTAATGTGATCAGAAAAAAAGAATCCTTAAAATAAAACGTGCTATTTGCTACTATTCAGAGCTGTAAAAAAGAAATATAAAAAGGCATATACTACAGGTGTGTGTGTGTGTGTGTGTGTGTGTGCACCCCTCGCTGTGTGCTTCCAGACACCCCTAAGTGCCTCACCAAGAGGAAAACAAAATCCTTTCCTTCTTTCTTTCTTTCTTTGTTTCCACTTTGTCAGATGCAGTTTGGCTGCTGCTAAGCCCATGTACAGGCACTGGCAGCCTTGCATATCGATCTCTGAGCGCTGCAGCAACCAACGGGTTCTTTTTTAATCTAATCAGCCTGGTAAATATGGCATAGCTGTGGCTGCAGATGCTTCCACTGTGCTGTTTTTCAGCATGAATAATGGAGCAGATTGGACCAGAGGAAAGCACTGCTTAGATTGGCTACAAGTTTGTTTTGCGATTCGGCCCGAATCAGTTTTCTAAAGTGTTTTTGAAAAATCACTTACTCTACCTTTAAGGAGCAAATATCTCAATGGAGCCAGCCTGTGTATATGTATGCACCAGCAAGTGATTGACTCCTATGGTGGTCCAGCGGGGCCAATTACAGCTGTGAATGAGAGAGGGTTTGAGGGGGCAGGGTTCAAGCTAAAGCCCTCAATCACAGTATCCTTTAAGGAACTGAAGCAAAGAGTTTAAATTACAAATGCACTGTTCGTACACAAATGCGAATAGAGAGAAAACAGCCATTTTGTTTACAGTTGTTAGCAGGTAAAATTTTCACTACTTTTTCTGGATAAGAACATAAAAATAAAAAATGAGATATGTAACTGCATACTGTACACTGAGGCATGCCTACATAGAGACAGTTCGCATATTGTTATATTGTACAAGTTTGTATATTACTGTAAAGACATTCCAGATTTCCCTCAATAAAATGTAAGTAATAATTAATGAATATTAAGATTAATGAATACTAATGAATTAATAAGAATAATTAGAATAATAAGAATAATTCATATTTTATTATTATAAACTTTAAATCGCGAACTATTTCGTTAAATGGTAAATGACACTCCGCTTTTTAACCACTGGTAATGTTTTTTTTTTTTTTTTTTT